>NW_005187603.1:212297-231640 GCF_000239375.1 Pundamilia nyererei
GTGTGTGTGTGTGTGTGTCAGGACGGTTTGATGTCACTCAGCTTGTCGTCTGACTCTTCTCGGAGGTGAACACCTGGTCAGGTCGCTGTCATACCTGAAACACGAAAGAGAAACAACACTCTGACGCCTGCAGCCGCCTCAGCTTTCACGCTGCTAATCAAACGTTATTAACTGATCGTCGTTTCTGTGAAAGCTGAACCTCAATGAGAACGCAGTTTCCGGATACTCTTATCGATTCTCATTGGCTCCGCTTTGAGCAGCATTGCTAAGCAGCAAATCAAAGATATTGCATTCATGCAATTATTAGCATGTTAGCTGACTTTCAGGCCCTGCCTGCTGGGCTGGGTTTTTGGCTAGCTTAGCGTTAGCGTGCTGTCTGTGCAAAGAGCTGAAGTTAGCAGTGTTAGCATCTGTTTCAGTCCTGCATGCAGTTTCCTCTTTACCGTTGCAATCTCATCCTTTTGTGCAATAAAAGTCAAAGTAATGTCCATCTCCAGACACACAAACCGAGATCAGCTGATCGTAGCGCGAGTGCAAGAACCAATGGGAGGGACCCACAGGCAGGCAGACTAACTGGTCTTACAATCAGTTCACGATAGACTGTCATGGTGGTTATGTCCATCTTTTATATACAGTTATGGTTCAGACTAACATGAGAAAAATCATAGAAATCGATTTTTTTAATACTTGGACACAAACAGATGTTTGGAGGAGACGCATGAACGTCAACCTGAGGGAGAAACTTTATTGACCAAACTGGATGACGGAGGATCTGGATCTGTTCTCTGAGCCAGTGTCGATCCACAGCCTCCTGTTCAATCAGCGGTGAAAAACGTGTCATCGTAAAGTTCACTTTAAACACTTTGAACAGATAAACTGAAGAATCACATAAATTCATCTGTGCGAATGAAACAGTGAAAACATCCAAATGTTTAAGCAGCTTTTTTATTTGGTTTTAATCTTCAGACTGAAAACATTTGCAGCCCCGAGCAGCAGCGCTGCGTTTGAGTGCTGATGAGAAGCTCTGAATTCTGAGTGTCTGCTGCTGAATCAGCACCTGAGCTCTGAAAGTGAACGATTAAAGGAGCTTTTCAGGTTTTAAAAATCGGGAGAAGTCGGTTTGTGGGGGAACATGAGCGGTCACACGGAGCACAGATGGACTCTGGGTAGCGCCAGAGATCCCATGGGATTGTGGGTAACGCGGCTCGCTGCTGGCATGGTTTACTGCTAACATGCACACACACATAGAGTGTGTATTCATGCGTGCAAACACACAAACGCACACTCTGCTGGCATCACTCTGACACCTGAGGTCAGCGTCCTGATTTAAGTCTGCATGACATGAGAGGAGGGGGAGGGGGAAAGGAAAGGAAAGGAGGAATGGAAGGAAGGAAAGCAAAGAAGAAATTAAAAGAAAAGGAAAAGACTTTAAAAGCTTCATTTATCCCAGATTTGTGATATCTGGGATAAATAAAAATCCGCATTAAAAGGTGATGAAGAATAAAACACGCATAGACGAACAGTCTCATTATGTTTATTATCAACAACTCGTTACTAAAACCAACAAATGGATCCTGACATAATGAAAATGTTCCTCATTAAGGAAACGAGACGTCCGTCGGCTCATTTCCTCGTTAGTACTCGACCTGACAGGTGGAGGCGCTGACGTCAGGTCATGTGATCAGAATCAGACAGATATTGGATGCATTGCAGCCGCAGAGCTCCTGTCCTCGTCCCCCTCCCCCACCCCGCGGTCTCCGCTCTCTTCACCATCACCCTCCTCTTCCTCCCCTCCCCCATGTTATCCACCACCTCTCTGCGCCTCCTCTTCATCTCCTCGCTCTCTCGTCTTCCTGCAGAGCCGCGGGCTTCGTGTTCGCTCGCTCGCGTTAATCGCATTCGCTTGTCCGTAAACACACACGTGTGCGTGTGTTGGTCTGTGTGTGGTCGTCTGTACAGTATAATAAAAATATGATGAGCGAGGAGTCGCTCGCTGACTGTTGGGATTTATTCAGACTGTGACATCACGAGATCTGAACTTTCATGTATCCGACTCGTTTGGAGGCGGGAATCAAACTCAAGCGTTTGTCTATGAAATGATTTAATGTTCGACTGAGATGGATTATTTTTACACAATATTCAATTCAGTTTTATCAAATCACAACAACAGCCGCCTCAGTGTGCTTCATATTGTACAGCAGACCCTACAATAACACATACAGAGAAAAACCCAACAATCATACGACCCCCTGTGAACAAGCACTTTGGCAACAGTGGGAAGGAAAAACTCCCTTTTTAACAGGAAGAAACCTCCGGCAGCACCAGGCTCAGGGAGGGGCGGACAAGGCCGACATGGACTCTTCATGAGTTCAGATGAACCTTCTGAGGCCGGAGGGTTGCTGGTTCGATCCCCACCTGGATGCTTTGGAGTGTGAATGTTAGATTAAGTGTGGAGAAAAGTGCTTGTATGAATGTGTGAAGGAGGCATGTTGGAGCTCAGAGTAGAAAAGAAGTGAAAATGCGGAGCTGATCGATTAATGGAAAACAGATTTCATGATCAGTGCCTGGCAGACCAATCAGGTCCTCATCTCTGCATTCATGCAAACCCAGCTAGTCGAGCTTTAAGCTTTCAAGATGGATTATTTATCCATATGTATCATGTTAAACATGTTTTCCTCGAGCCCTCTTTAGTATGTGTAATTCCTCTGTAAACCCTTGGCCCTTCACTTGTAGGGATGCCTCTGCTGTACTTCGTGATCATTTTTCAAACGATTTCACTGACAAAATATCAGCTCTGAGGGCGTCTCTCTCATCTGAGTCGTCGTTAGTTTCTGACCCTGTTGCAGTCCCTGAATGCTCGACTGTCTTTCAAAAGTTCAAGCCACCGTCCTATTCTGATCTCTAACTTCCCCCATGATATCCTTCCCTCTCGTTTTCTTAAGGAAGCTTTGCCCACTATCGGTCCCTGTATCCAACTTTTACTGAATGCATCCCTGTCATCAGGTTGTGCACCGTCAGTGTTTAAGCTCGCTGTCGTGCAACCCTTTATAAAGAAAAAGGATCTTGACCCTTGTGCTCTAACTACAGACGCCCTCTGATATCCGAAATTCTGGAAAAAGTGTTTCTAAAACAACTTCAGTCCTTCCTTGATTCTAACGGTATCAATGAAAGTCAGTCTGGCTTTAAACCTCGCCATCGCAGCGAGACAGCGTTAGTTAGGCTTTTTAATGACCTTCTTCTACCTGTGGACTCGGGCCATGTGACTGTGATGTGATTTGTATGCGACGACATACAGATTTATTTCCCTTTGACATCAGATGTCTCTACTTCCCTGCAACCCCTATTTGACTGTCTAAATGAGGTCCAAACGTATCACGTCTCTCACACCGAACCAGGATAAGACAGTTACAGTTTGTGATAGTCACACCGCGCTGGAACAACTAACTGGGCCCCTTTGCTAGGACCCTTCATCAGGGTCTTAGTAAAACATTGGAGAAAATTGCTTAAATACAAGACAGGAAACAGAAAAAAATTCAAATTAACCAGTCAAACCTTCATAGATCAGCTGACATATAACAGCTAGGTATTGGTTATTTGGTTAAGTCACGCCCAAGTGATGATGTAATCTTGTTTTTTTAATTCAAACGTGCTTTTATTATTAAACACTGCCCTTTGTCCCCCTGTTTGTGTATATTTATAGCATCCTTCTTATGCATTTCATGCATGTGTTATTTTCAGACAGGTGGGGGTTATGTCACCTCCCCCCCCCTCATCATTTATGGTCTAGTCCAGTATTTACTTGGGCATGACTTAACCAAATAACCAATACCTAGCTGTTATATGTCAGCTGATCTATCTCTGAAGGTTTGACTGGTTAATTAGAATTTTTTTCTGTTTCCTGTCTTATTGTCAGCTCTGGTAAAAAACAGTTTCTACCAGCTGCATCAGATGTCTAAAACAAAGCCATACCTCCCTTTGAAGGACCTTACAAAACACTTATCACTTCCAAATTAAGACTACTGTAAATCCCTCTACTCGGGCGTCCCATCACACCAGTTTTAGCCAGCCTACATCCCTGCTTCCTGTTGATTATCGTATCAATTTCAAAATTCTTTTGCTTACCTTAAAAACTCCTCAAACTCCTTCATTTGTATATCCCTAATAAGGCACTTAGATCGTCCAATCAAATGCTCCTGACGCAACCGAGGTGTCGTCTGAAGTCCAGAGGTGATCGGGCCTTTGCTGTCGTAGCTCCCAGACTCTGGAATAACCTCGCTCCTTATATTCGTTCCTCTGAGTCCATCCAGTCTTTTGCGTCTAAAAACTACTTTGTTACTTCGTGGCTAGTTTTTGTTTCAAACAGTTGTCATATTGTTTCCTTTAAACTCTTTCTTTTCATTCCTTCTTGTGCTTTTGCTCTGACCGACTCTGAAGCACTTTGGTCAACTTGGTTGTATTTTTATGTGCTATAGAAATAAATTTTGATTTTGATTTTTTTTAAATTTTTGATTCACATCAGATTGTTTTGGCATCGCGGCGAGCTGCGATAATCCCGGGCGTGCCAGGTGGCTAAGGTCAAAGGTCACTGTATCTAAGGCTGCAGACAAAAGCTGTGTCCCAAAAAGTCGGCTGCTTCCTCCTGAGGCCGCATTTGTAGACCGATTACGTCACAGCGACGCGCCCAAGTCTGTCCCAATTCGTCAACTCCTCCGAATGCCGCTGACAAACGCGTCCTCCTTTTCCCCGAATTTGAAGGATGGGTCGGGTGTGTCCTTCCAACCTATCCCAGAATTCATAGCGCGGCCCAGCCAATTCCAGTTTCCAACAATGGCGGCAGCTAAGTTTTATTATTACTCTTATTATTCTTTCTGGGTCACAAAATAAACCTTTAAGATATTTTCAGATGAGAAAGTAGCTGTGCAAACTTCAAATATCTGCTCAGTTTATCAAGACATCACATATTTGTGCTGCGACGTTTTCGGAGACGTCTGTTACCCACCAGCTCGATCATCTCGTTTGATGCGGATCTGTGTCGCCTGCCTGCTTTATTTAAATATTGGCTTTTGTGTGTGTATATTTCACATTTGTCCATTTCAGTTTTTATTTAAGGTTTATGACATAACAGGATGTTATGTAATGAATAACTAATAAACAGAATCCTGTATGAAATGAACTCATGGAAACCCAAAGAACACGATCGCAGCCGAGCCGACACCGAAACGTGAAGGTCGGCATTTTGTGCAGTTTTTTTATTTTTAGGATCTTCGGCCTCTTCGCTGATTTTCTCTTCTCTCTCTGTGCTCTGATGCCTCTTCCTCCTCCTCCTCCTCCTCAGATGGTTGGATAAGGAGAAAACAGCCGAGTGTGTCTCAGCCTCTGCTGTTATGTAACAGTGTTCAGATATTAGTCAGGGCCGGCCTCCTCGTTACACTCAAAGCTGAGACCCTGCAGAGAAACCGAGCGCTGGATTTCATCTGATTAAAAGGTTCCTTCACCCAGATTTTACCGCTGATCCCTCAGTGGGATTTTCCTGACTCACAGGCTCCAGTTTCAAGGCATCGAAGACCCACCTTAGCTCCCCGCGCCGCCCTCGTCGGGGCCCTGCAGGTCGTCACGTGCTAAACTGTGGAAACACCCTGAAGCCACATATCCTGCTGAGGGGGGAGCACAGACTGTATATAAAAGACGGACATGATGGCTCCTCCCACCTGAGCAGTGACCAAACACCGTGCCCATCCATGAGTGAAAACCAGGAACTGCTAATCGGCTCATGTGAGAGACGGGTGGGTGCTTTAGTTGTTTGGTTGTTTTTAGCGTCTGTGTGATGTCAGACTGAACACACGTAAGAACACGCCCACTCGCCCCCAACCTTCCAATCATCTGCTCTCTGTCGTTTCTGTCTCGGCTGAGTCAGTGCAGACACCAGAGGGGACGGTGTAGGTGCGGCTGTGGCTATTTCCTGGAACAACCTGTGCAGCACAGGCAGCGCCCTCGTCAGGCTGTCTGAGAGTTGCTGGACAAGAGCAGGAGCGATGCTACATCATTTATACCGCCATCGCAGCGTTGCACCTCCTGCCTCTTCCTGCTGGTCTCAGATCAGCGTTTACCGTCACGGCCTTCACGTCCTCTGACGGCCGGGTCACACGCAGACCTGCAGGCTGACAACGTTTCACTGATTATTAATCAAACTCTGTCCATTGACTTCCATCAGCCCCTGACCTATGACCTCTCATTCTGTGTGTGTGCATTTCTAAACTGGATGGTGATGTGGAGGAACAGCAGCGAGGGAACAGACTCTGATTGGCTGGTTTTGGAGGCAGGGATGATGCTGATTGGCTGCTGGTGGAGCTGTTTTCAGACTGGCTGAAGTTTTATATAAAACATATTTTTAAGCTGGAATTAAATATTTAATCTTACAGGATCATTTTCTTTGATAGATTTCAGAAAGTTTATAAAACGTATGAATTTTTTTTGTGTGGGGGGGGGGGGGGGTATGGGTTGTCCAATCTGTCTACTATACTTTTGTTTTTTTCTGGAGGCCACGGAGGGGGGTCATATTTGGAAAAAGATTTATTTAAATAACTTGATTTATATTATTGGCCTTACACTTAAAAAGCCAGTTTAAAATGTGAAATTTTGTATTTTATGTATTTTTTGTTTCAGATTTGATCTTAGCTGTGTGTGTGTGGTGGGGCTGGGGGGCATCTATCTCCTGGGTGTGTTTGAAGGTCAGCGAGTCCTCTGCTGTCACGTCCTCTGTTAAGGATTTCCACAGGGAGGCGCCCGCGATGCCTTCAGGGACCTCGTCGCACACGTACATGTTTGTACTGAACATCCCCAGACCCTCAACCCGAACCCTGAGCTGGACCTGAAAACCTGAAACCGTTGTTCCGGACCGGAGCAGTGCAGCCATTCTGATGAAATTCGTTGCTGGAAGGATCCGATGATTTTAAATCGGTGAAGAATGCAGTGATTTTAACAACCTTACTGCAGCCGTAGGCGGGATGACAGCGACGTTTACCGGTTTTAAAAACATGAAATTGGTGCATCGTGTCCAACATTCGCCCTGAAGGCCGGCGGCTCGTTATCAGGAGGAACCAGCGAGAGGAGCTCAGGAGAAATTCGTCTCCTGATCGATCGGCTCGGCGCTGAAGCAATGAATGAACTCGTTTCTGCCTGCAGATGCTCACGTTATTATTTTTATTATTTTTCCTCCTGTAGGTTTTTTTCTTGAAGAAGTAGAGCGACCCAGTTTCAGACATGTGGTGTGTTTTTTGTCGGGGGGATCGGGAATAACGAACCATCTGCAGGATGGAGTCGGCGCCGTGCGGGTTGCGAACAGACGCTCGTACGTTCAATCTAAAGCTTTTCCTTTTTCCTGCACAGCGTCAGGCTTTACAAACCGCAGAGGACGGCCCCAAACGTGACAGATGAGGCGCTGCGATGAGTTCGTAGCCTCATCTCCATAAATTCACATCAGATATGAACAAAGTAACATGTTTAACACGCTGCAGGAATCCATGATCAGCGATTTTAACTGCATGATCTAAAAGTAAGTTAGAGCTTCCAGGAAGTTCTTGGACCCAAACAGACACACTTACATCTTCTTAAACCGTTAAACACAACGCCAGAGTTCGAGTAACTGTTGGAGGAAGTCCTTCCTCTTTGTCCGCTCTGCAGGAGGCGGGACTACCGAGGGTCTTAGAGCTCAGTTTTTAAAGGAAGAAGAACATAGTGCGCCGTGATTGGTCAGCACGTCAGCGAGTCCTCGTCCTGTCTCTTCCCCCTCAGCCTGAACCGGTCGCAGCAGATGGCCCCGCCCCTCCCTGAGCCTGTTTCTGCCACAGGTTCCTGTTAAAAGGGAGTTTTTCCTTCCTACTGTTGCTCACAGGGGGTGATGATGGTTTAGGTTTCTCTGTATTACCTCAGGGTCTGACAGTATAAGATGCTAAAGAAATAAGAGTGAATGAAACATGACCTGTGCCCTCAGCAGCACTTCACTGGGACGTGACAGTGATGTCAGTGTCGCTGAGAGTCTGAAACAGCTTCAGCACCTTTACCTGGTCAGGTGTTACATCACTGCAGCTGCTGTCTCATTAAGTTAATTTTGGAAATGTCAGTCACAGGGGGGTTGGGGTACCCTGTGAGTGGGCGTGGCTACTCTACCATCATGTGGTTTAACGCTGGCTTTTTCAGTCCAGCTTGAATCACTCGGCTTGAAGCTTCCAGATGAGCCTTTGCAAACCAGTGGGTGACATCGTGGATACGTCTGTCTTTTATTTACCGTCTATAGTCTGCCCTGACACTGGGAGCGTTCAGGTCCGTGGACAGAGCGATGCTGATGTCCGCCTGTCTCACTCTGGTGTGTCGGCGTGTGTTTCCTGTGTGTGTTGATGCCGTGGCATCGGGTCTTTGGCTCAGGCGAGAGAGAGCATCAGGCCTGCAGCTAGCTGACATCATTAGCATCGCCCACAGTGAGAACTGTTGGCAGGATGGACTGAGGAAGCTGCCACGGCCTCTATGGGCGGGCGGCGGAGCCAGGTGGAGACACCTGAGTGGGACTCAGAGGACATGTTTACAGCAGAAACAAATAAATCACAGTGCTGATGAAAGCAAAGGCAGACGTGACGCCTCATCTTCAAGGCAGGCATGTGCCGGCAGAAACGTGTGTGACGAGTGGCTTTAATGTTTGGTTTGTAAAACATAAAAATAGATATGTTAGTGACACCTTCTTCTTCTTCCCAGCAGTTAAAACTGGAACAACATGATCATTAGTAATCAATGAGTTTGTAGGCTGATTAATCCAAACACTGAGTCTCCTCTGCAGAGGCAGAGTGACGCAGGGGGAGGACAGAGGGTGCAGAGGGACACCATCTCTGCACGTATAAAATAAATAAAATAAAAATAAAAATCCCATGTTAAAATAAACATGGCAGTCTATAGGGACAGACTCGCTGCTGCCTCTGCTGGGCGTCAGAGGAACTGCAGGTTTCGATGGGTTTAACGGAGCTTTAACAACGTGCTGAGCGCTGGTTTAGATTTGACACAGAAACAAAGTTCACTTCTTTTATCTTCCTTTAGTTTTTATGGTTTTATGTAGGCGGAGCTTCATATTGTGAATAATGGGCCTCATAGATACAGTAACCTGATCCCGCCTTCAGCCTGTCCACCTGCCTGTGTGTCGGGTATCTGCAGAGAGTTTACTGAACATCAGGGATTGTGCTTTTTGTCGTCTGCGGTCGGCGGACACACACACTCACACACACACACTCACACACACTCACACACACACACACACACGTCTGTATTGATAATAACAGAATTCCATTCAGCGTAACTGAACACCTGTTTCAGCCTGAAGCACCTGTCCCTCGCTCCTCTAAGGAGAACATCTGAGTTTAATAAAATGTTCCTGCGTTCGTCTGTGAAACAGCTCCATCATCGTCATCTTCATCCTGGACTATTTCAATAATATTATTAATTTTTCTGTCTTTTTATTCCCCTGTGTTCGTTTTTCTTTAATTTTCTTAATATTTTATTTAATTTTGTTTTAACATGTTTGTGTATTTACTTTATTTTTAAATGTTGTTCCTTCTCTTTCTTCATTAAAATGCTGATTTATTATTTAATTTTAAATTTATTTATTTGAAGCAATAATATGTCATATTTGTCGTATTCAATTTATTTTAATATTTTTTATTTGATGTCTTTACATTTTTATTTCATTATTTCTTTAAATATTATATCATTTTTCAATTTTATTTAACAATAATGTCATATTTAAATAAACTGAAAATTACTTTCTCGGTCGTTGGCGTGGTGATGCCCTGCTGCGGTTGCTTGGAAACCTCCTGTTTGCTTTTACGGAGCGGTTTCCCTCTGTGTGTCCATCTGTGGGCCTCAGCGTCAGTCTTCATCACTGAAGCATCATCACCACACCGATGACATCATGTTTCCTGTCTGCAGGCAAAGGACAGCGACGACGATGAGGAGGTGGTGCAGGTGGACAGGGACCACTTCATGGACGAGTTCTTCGAACAGGTGAGGCAGCGCGCTCAGGTGACTGCAGGCAGTCATGTGACCACTGGGTTAAATCATGAACTGGACACTGTGAGGGTCGTAAACAGCAGCTGGGAACACTGGGACTGTTCAGTCTGAGACAAACGATTACTCAGAGGTCGCTGTTTGCACCGAAACAAAGACACAAAGGTGTCCTGAGGCAGACGCGACCGAAAACACAGAAATAAAAATGTTTTGGCTGCGATGGAGCGAGCTCAGGATTCAGGCTGCATGCCATCAGCACGTTGAAAAGCAAAAGCAGACAAAGAAGTAATGATGTGCAAAATCACATTAACCTTTAAAGCCCACCGTAGAACCAAGTCTGCCCGAGCGTAGCTTCACATCTTTACCTGCAGTTGTGACGTTGTTTGGAGCATTTCAAGTTGCTTTACATCAATATGCCCCAAGTTTTAATGACATGTTTGCATTAAGTTCGTAATAACGAAATACATTAAACAACAAGAAAATAAAAGTCGTTTCTGGTTTTTTACACATATTTCGAGCTTCATCCCTCAGAATGCAAAGTTGCATTTAATCGTTTCAACCACAGGAAATTTATTCTGAGTGTCTTCATAGTTTCATTTTTGAGATTCAAGAATTTTTACAAACTGCAGGAAAAACAAATATAAATATTATTGTTCACAAATTACAAAAACCGCATCAAAATAAACTGTTTCCAACAGTGAAAGCACACAGGCACAAAGTAAACCTTTGGACCTGTGCGGCAGACAGGAACCGGATTTAAAATGGTTGCACGAATCAGAGCGTGCACCCTTAAAAGGTTAATGGACATTAGGACGTCCCAGAGTAGAAGAACATAAACATCAACATGAAAACATCAAGTGAGCGAAAACTCATAAAACATCTTCAAAACATCAGAAACAGGCGACAGAAGTATGGGCTCAAAATGTGGTCATAAACTTTTTGTACTTGTAAAAAAGATTTGTGTGTGGACTTAGAAAAAAACCCTGCAAGTTACAAGTACAGATTTTGACCCTATTTTTCTTCCTTTCATCTGATTGGTCAATGTCATGTCAATCACAAATGTAACGATCCAATCAGAGAACAGATGGGTTTGGCTGTCGAGGGGCGCTTTTTTTTGAACTGCAGGTCCTTGAAGGGAATAAATGCCCTTTTACATGCCAACCCAGCGTTTTCCTTCATCACCACGAAGGAAAACAGTCTGTGGTCGTCCGAGTTTGGTGATTTTTGTGTCACAGGTCTACGTGTTTAATACAGGGACATCAACAGCGCTGCGGACCGCGGGGTGGGGGGGCAGTGTTTTGGAAAATGACAGTCTTCATCACAAAGCTTTCTTCGTTATGAATTAGCATACATGTTTTTATTGAACATTTAAAGAAACAGCAAAAACAAACTCTTGTAGAGGACATAAAGTCAGAGATAGAAAAGACAAGGAGCAGGTGCATCTAGTACAGGTAGAGCTGCTGCACACAGAGCTCAGCAGCCAGCAACACACTCTGGATCCTTGGCTTTTAGTTAGCAGTTAGCATTAGCAGCACATCCTGCGTCCGATGTGAAAGGACTTTTATGCTGCGCACTGTGACTCACAGCAATGGTCCCGGGTCAGCTCTGACTTTGTGCTAAATTAAACCTAAAGTAATAATGTGTTTCTAACCACTGATATACCACAACTTTATCCTTTCAACAGCTGCTGAAAGTTAGGGGACCTAGCTGCTATCAGATATTTATATAGAGGTCCTCCAGCTTCAAACTGTATCACCCTTCAAGGACCTGCAGTTCAAAAAAAGCGCCCCTCGACAGCCAAACCCATCTGTTCTCTGATTGGATTGTTACATTTGTGATTGACATGACATTGACCAATCAGATGAAAGGAAGAAAAATAGGGTCAAAATCCGTACTTGTAACTTGCAGGGTTTTTTTTTTTCTAAGTCCACACACAAATCTTTTTTACACACACAAATCCTGATTTACAAGTACAAAATATTTATGACCACATTTCGAGCCCATACAGAAGCTGTAAAAAACTACAGCTTGGCTTAAACAAGCTTTAGTTCAGGTTTAATGTTATCACTGACTGAGGCCCTAAAACCAGCTCATGATGGGAAATAAATGTCGTGTTTGAAGACTGATTTTGTTCTTGTGTGTTTTTGGTTCAGGTGGAGGAGATCCGAGGCTGTATAGAAAAGCTGTCGGAGGACGTGGAGCAGGTCAAGAAGCAGCACAGCGCCATCCTGGCCGCACCCAATCCTGACGAAAGTAAGACCCTCAGGCAGCCTCACGGAGCCGCCGCGACGTCTCGCAAACGTCTCAGTTTCAGCTTCTTTCCGACTCCATCGCCGCAGAGTACAACTAATGCAGTGACCAGCAGGTGGCGATATCTGCGGTTCTGTAGGAGTCTGTTATCTAAGGAGCTCGGACAGAAACGATTCGGGTGATGTTACCATGGTCGCTACAAACGAGAGTTTGACACCGAGCTGTGGCGATTTTCATTTTCGTAAAGTCGCTAAAAAAAAGTCAGAAATTAGCTTCAAAAATGATAAAACAAATGAAGGCGACTGAACCGTGAACTGGTTAAAAGTAAGGAGGTATGAAGAGCAGCGTCACAGCGTATCCCTCCGCCACAGCAGCTGTGTGAGGTTGTGCTGGTCGATCGGCGGGCGCTCTCCAAACGCTGTCCACGTGTCAGAACCCTTCAGTAACTCGACCTCAGAGTGACCTCTAATCCCGTTAACTGCTGGCTGACGAATGCTGCAGCTCGCTGCTGGCAAACCGCCACTGAGCGCGCCCATCCGTTGCTCCGCCACTCGTCCTGACACTGTGGGGGGACGATAAGAGCGTCTCCGGTCTGAGAGCACAAGGCCTGGCGAGTCCCAATCTCGACACGGCGTGCTGTGACTCAGCAACAATGACTCAATGTCAGCGCTGACACCGACAGCCACGTCTGCGCCGTCAGAGTCTCCGCCTCAGGGGTTCCGCTCCGCGTCGGGCTTCGACCCTTTTTAGCTCTTCGTTGGCGAGACGCCGTCCACGCCTTTTACCTCTGAAATCCTCCTGACAGAAGCCGCCTGCTGTCAGGTTTCCTTCGGTGTCGAAGAGGTCCAGAGACATTTCTGTCTCCGTGCACGAGCCAATCAGGATGTAGCAAACTGCCTGGGTTTATGAAATGTGGAGTTGATGCTGGTTAATGGCGTGCATGAGCAAAATGAGCCTCTGAGGAAGTTCTAGCAGCAGGAAACGTAAACAGGCGCTGAACAGCGACTTTGTGCTGCAGCTCGTTTTAGTGTCGAACAGCTGACTGTGAACAGCTGACTGTAAGTCATCAGCTGGACCCACCTGCTGTGACCTCGTAGCGCCCGCACGCCGCCCGCTCCTGTTTAGCCGCGTGAGGAGATGATTTATAACCTTCTGTGTCTGTTTGAAGAACAGGATGCGGCTTCATGTTTGCACCTTTTCTGTTTGCTCTGCATGCTGTCCGACTGTCTGCACGCTGTTTTTCTCTTTTGTTGCTGCATGATTTAAGTTCTTTTCCTGTTTTTCCATCCTTTCCTTTTTCCTTTCCTCCACCCTCTCCTCCCTCTCTCTCGCTGTCGTCGCCGTCGCTCCCTCTGATCCCCGCCCTCATGCTGTGAAGTCTGTTTAAACTGCATGAAGTGACGTTAACCTCGGAGGAGATGACGAGCCTCGGCTGCCTCGCCGTAAGTGTGTGTAGAAACGCTGTGAGTGTGCGGTGACATGTGAAACCCTTCGGTCGGCGTGAGCTGTGCAGGAAAATGACCGAAGGGGAACGGGTGGGCGTAGCTCTACCTGAGAGTCAGTGCTGTTACACGGCGATACGGGCTAACGAAGAAACGCTGCGTCTACAGGGTGACCCCGACCAAACGCGCCCTCGCTGCAGAGCTACTCTCAGATGCATGCTGGGAGTTTGTGAGACTTTTATAATCCACAAATCTGAGTTTAAACCTGGTTAACTGAAGACTTCTTCCCAGCACACGGACGCTACACGACGCAGAATCATTGCTGCATCATAACTATTGACCCCTGATATCTGCTGGGTCCCAAACTCCTCAAAACTAAACCCGGAAACAAATCTGAACGTTTCCAGAGTTTCCAGAGCAATCGAACGACCGTGTGACATCACAGGGATCCTGAATGTTAGTGATGCTTTACATGTTTACGGCGAGGAACATTAAGCAGAGTTAAAACACGAGCGCAGCCACACGGTCTCCAAGTATTTTAGGTTGCATGAAAGCAGAGCGTTGACGTTCTTCTTTAAACCCTACAGCAGATCGAATGTTAAAGGATGTTCGGTGACGTCTGCAGTACAGACAGCGGCTGAGGTTCTGGAGCTCAGACGGGATCTCTGATGTCTTTAAGCGTCACTTCGTGTTCGTCTGACCTCCGACTCTTCTTCTCCTTCTGGTGAAATCATGTCGCTTTCTGTCTTCTTCTCCCCCTCAGTTCTGGGTCAGCTCGCGCTCAGCTGCCGACAGGCCGTCATGCAAAATGCATCCCTGTGTTTCTGCCTGAATAATGCATGATGGGAATTGTAGTGAGAGCAGAGGAGTACAGCCCATTCATAAACACCCCGCTCGGCCTCGTTCGTCGCAGACCGATATCCGTCTAACGCTCGTCGTCGTCGCCTGACAGGAAGAGGAACAAACCGGTGACCTTGACTAGCTCGTGGTCTCAGTCGCTGGTTTCAGGTCTCCCTGAATAAAACGTGACGTTTGTTTTGGGCGTCGTCAGCATCAGGAAGGAGCAGGAAGTAGGATTTTCTGTGTGGCTGACGGGTCGCTGCCGCACGGATCCACAGTCCCTCCGTCGTCACGCCTCCATAGCCCAAGAGTACTGTGGGCACTTCCATCTTTTATGTACAGCCTGTGGAGTCAAAATGGAGGCACCTGCGTTCAGGCGTACTGGAGGTACAACAACTTCCTGTTGTTATGGTAACACGTTGAAATTCGGCATCACTCGTTTCGTCATATCGGACCGACGTATTGTGATCTCGATTCTGTAGGAATTTGTCCTGATTTTCAGAATAAAAGTACCTGAAAGTGTAAAGAAAGATTTTTGATATAAAAAGAAACCGATGAAGCTTCAGGTCACGCTGGAGACCAACTTCCTGTAAGTCTATAACATGGCCGACGACCACAAAGGGGCAGAAAATGAGTGATTATGATCAGCTCAAGACACAGGCTCGCCGCACGGAAAAGTAAAGTCAGTGTTTAACCGTCACACGTGGAGAGGACCTCGCTGAGGCCGCCGCTACAGCGTCACGTCTTTTCTTTACCAGCAGTTTTAAAAAAGTCGCTGACTCGTCAGAAATGAGTGGAAAAAGGTCATCAGTGGGCTAAACTGAGCTGTGTGCAGCCTCTGCAGGCATGGATGTGCTGACGTTCGAGTCCCACTCGCAGACTGTTCCCTAGCTTTAGCATGCTAGCTAATGAGAGCTGCAGGAGTGAAGCGAGTCAGTGGCGGGAAAGGCCAAGCGGCGCTGCAGCGCTTGTAAATCTCAGCGCGCAGCTGCAGTTGGCGCCTGCTGCCTCCGCTGTCCTCCATCATGGCTGACAGGATGTGATGTTTCTGCACGCCCTCCTGCTCGTCTGCTTCCTCCAGCCTCAGCGCTTACACGACTGCGTGCATCGACCTGATTGGACTCTTAGTGGAAGCCTCGATACACCAGCAGTGAAGGGGAGGCAAACACGACAGCTCAGCTTCTACACAAAACCAAGAGCTGCTCAGCAAAAACAGCTAACAGCCAATCAGAGCCTCTGAATTCAACTCCGACTCGTCGCTGGGAGTTTGAAGGGAAGAGGTGGAGGTCAGGTGGAGTTTGAAGAGGCTGCTCTCAGAACACCAGTTTGTTTTTAACCTGGTCAGATCCAGCAGAGGTCTCGTGATGGTGAAACACCCGATCGATCCTAGACAATACAAATGATCAAATATGAAATATAAACTAGATTAACCATGAAGGGAAATACAGATGTTTGTCTTTCTCTGGCGTTCCGGAAGCTTCCTGAAGAGATCAAACGTGAATCATTTTTCATGATCGTTTCACAAATAGCAGCTCGTCAAATATGAGGAATAATAAAAACCTGATGATAACTCAGAACAACCGTTTTATTGTGTTAGGGCCAGATCTGAGTCAGGAACACCTGTACACCAGGTGCTGGCAGCTAAAACCGACAGGAAACAGGCTCACAGTGTTGGATCTTTATGATGTCAGAGAGGACCACAAAGCCCGCCCACCCGCTCTTCAAACTTTTTGCAGCCAATCAGAAAAAAGCTTTAGCCTTAACGAGTGAGACTGTTTCAGCTTTAGCTTCAGATCTCTGCTGTTGGCGTCACAAACTCACTGTGTTGGTTCTTTTCTTTGCAGAGACCAAGCAGGAGTTGGAGGACCTCACAGCTGACATCAAGAAGACAGCCAATAAAGTTCGCTCAAAATTAAAAGGTACGTCCTGGCGCTGCTGCAGGAAACATCACGGTGCAGGCGAGGAGCTCTGATGAGGAAGCATCTTCTCAGACAGAGCGGAGACGCTCGTATCCAAACCCATTTATATCGACGTCCCACTGCAGACAGCGCCGAGTGAATTCACGACGCATTCTTTAATTACTTTACAGGATCTACTGCGAGGCTCTAGAAGTTCACATTACTCGCTGTGAGTCAGTTTGGGTTATCAGGGAAATCTCTGAAGGACGAGTGTATTTATATTCCTGTCCCATCCCAGCAGCATGAACCCGTTTCCTGCTGCTGTTTGAAGAGGCAGGACTTCGTGCTGCAGCCTGAGAGCTTATTTCGGTGCGCTGTGAGCAGCTTGTTTCAGCACAGAGTCAAACACACGCAGCTTGCAGGTGATTTTCAGCGTCTGTGAACGTTTGAGTTTTGCTGGTTGCTGTAAAACTCTTCAATTAAAAGCAGGATAGTTTACAAGTGTAAATAAAGACCCAGAACAAGGTAAAGAAGGATTATTCTGAACGGATTCATGCAAAGCAGCTATATCAAAGAGTCCAAGAACATGCAGATGGAGGTAGAAATGAGGAGTAGGGTCCTTAAATTACCTGTCAATGACGCGTGTCAGAGGATGTAAAGCTTGCCGTTGTCCCGCCCCCTGATCCACAGCCAAGCTGGCTCACAATCGATCCAGAAGTGGTGATGTCACGTAAGTATAACTTTTAGAGTCAGTCGTACGCCCGGGATCTTTGGTCTATTTGTGTGTTCCTAATATTTTGGACACTGACCTCTGAAAGCCCCTCTCTTGTTCTCACCTGTGTGAAACATGTGACCAGTTCTTTGTGACATTCACAGCAAATAATTCACCTGCGAACAGGTGACACAGGAGGCCACGCCTCATGGCGCCGCCATTCCTACACCCGTGACGTTTTAATGTGAGTCCAGCTTTATTGGAGGGTTTACGGTGTTTTCTGTTGACCTTCAGCAAAAGAAGACAATGTTCAGAAACAGGCGTGGCGGTATATCGAGCAGCAGTCGTTGGTACAGCAACACACGCACTCGCAGGCCAATGAGCTTAAAGCTACTGAGTCAGTTCATGCTGAAGGTTCAAGGACATCACCGCTTTAATATGAACACCCTGAGGATGAAACACACTCACACACACACCAGAACGATGTGTGTGTGAAAACACACAGACGACATGTGCGGTCTGAGAATAGCGCTGATGCTGGAGATAAAGCTATAACTGGAACCCCTGCGAGGCTACGAGTGTTTTTATAAACACACACACTGCAGCAGGTCCTACTGTAGATCTGTCATCCTCGGGGGTGTTTGAGGGATGGGTACAGACAGGCTCTGCCCACAGCAGATTTGTGTTCTTAAAAAGTCTTTGTCTCCGTGTCTGAGCAACTGTGGGTTCAGACTGTGAAACTGTCCAGTTTTTAAAGAGACAGTACCCCTGAATAACATCTGAAATAAGCCCGGCTGCAGTTGCATAGCAGCTTACAGAGGTGGGGCAAGCACATCCACGCCACGAGGTGTTCTGGCGTGACGCGGCGATATTATGTTTTTGATGTTGTCAGCGGTCAGGATGTGTGCGATAAAGCCCTCATTCAAAGATTCACTCATCTGCTGGACTTTTACCAAGAAGAGCAAAGTTTGGGGATGAAGCTCCTTTTTTTTAGACATTCTGCTTCCTATTTCTATCTGTTTCAGTAACATCAATCATCAGTGTGTTCATCAATATGTCAGATTTTCTGTTTCATCATGCTCCTGGACCGTGGTCAGCATGAAGCTCATAGTCCTGCAACAGATTTTTACGTAAGAACAAACATGTTTTTTTCTAAATAAGCTAAAGATGCTAAAGTCGTCCTCAAACACACGAGGACCCACAAGCTGTTGCTTACTCACCGAGTTTTCATCTCACTGTCACACAGACAAATGCACACCAACACCGCGCACACACACCATCAGTGCTACGTGATACTGCTGAGTCATTGTGGATCCAGCAGCTGGGCCACGAGCCAGGAAGCACACACACACACCGTGATTTTATCACATTACAAGATATCAACTTGCATTAATTTCATGGAGACTTAAAGCAGGTCCTAGCATAAGATTTCATCATCTTCATTACCACAGTGTTCCCAACAGACGTGGGTCCCCACATTGTATCTAAAACAAGAACAGTGACTGAGTGGAAACCATTATGTAAGCATTTCAGCTCATCAAATGCCAGAGACAAACTCACATCAGAGTCACATGACACAGGACAGACCTGCAGCCGGTTACCATGGTGTCCACGCATGCACACACACTGCACTGAGGTAACGTCCAGCTGTGACGTTCTTTTCATTTTACATTCCTCACAGATCTCAGTCTGTCTGACCTTGCATTAGTTCATCTGCAGCTCTAGTCTTTGCATCGCCCCCTTCAGGCTGACAAGCTTATTACAAAATCCACACTTCAGGAGCGGTTCTCATGCTGTGGGCAAAAAGCCACTAAGGAATTGGCAATAATCACCCAATATAAAGAGAAACTAAGACGAATAACTAAATCAAATCAATCTACTGCAGAGTTTGTGCTGAAGTAACACAAACAAATGTTCACAGCAGACGAGGAGAAACGTGTCGGTTCCTGTTACTGCAGCCAAAGGTTTAGTGTTTGTAGGTTCAACAGTGTGTGTGTTCACTGCAGTCAGGCTGCTTCAGTGTGACATCGTTACACTTAACAGAGCTTTTGACGCCATGTAGTCGACCTCTGCTGTCACAGCTTCTGGATTGTAATTAGGGCTGAACGATATATCGCATTTGCGATAATATCGCGACATGATCAAGTGCAATTTTCT
>NW_005187603.1:232799-256371 GCF_000239375.1 Pundamilia nyererei
ATCGCAATATTGGGGCAAAAAATCGCAATTAAATTATTTTCCATAA
Source organism: Pundamilia nyererei (assembly GCF_000239375.1). Taxonomy (NCBI): domain Eukaryota; kingdom Metazoa; phylum Chordata; class Actinopteri; order Cichliformes; family Cichlidae; genus Pundamilia; species Pundamilia nyererei. The sequence goes on from NW_005187603.1 coordinate 232,846, forward strand.
TCGTTCAGCCCTAATTGTAATGAAGGTTTTAATCTGTGAAGTTGGACTTTACGGTTTACGGTCAGAGCAGCGAGAAAGCAGATTTCAGCCTGAATATATGACAACAGACCTGATTTTGACACATCGACGTTGTTTCTGTGGAGCTTCTTTGGTGTTGCATTATTCAACTTCATTCGAGCGCTGAGGTGATGAAGCAGGGTGAGGATGAGGGGGGCAGTGTTGGTGAAACGTCAGTTTACTGTCCCATTCTTTCATTTGTCATATGGAAAAAAAACATTTTCAAAATGTGTTTCCCTGCTGCTCAACGAAGGCAGCGAGTTTCAGTTTCCTGCATGAATTCTGAAAGAGGCCAAAACACATTTAGCAGAAACACTGGACACAAACCGCTGCGCTGGTGGAAGGATGAAAGATGTCTGTTTGCTGTTTGGAGTTTTGGTGGTTTCAGTAATTCAGTGTTGTTATTATATTGAATTACTCGCTTTCAGTCTTTGGTTGAAGTTCACTATGATAACCTTAGTTTGAAGCTGTTTAACGGTTTTCTCAGTGAACCTGCTGAACTCTGAGCGAGGCGTTCGGTCCTCGTTCGCCCTCGTTGTTTCCCGTTGGCGCGTCTGTTGCGTTGCCAGCTTTGCTTCAGCGTTGAACTCGCTCTGTTTGTTTTCCCGCAGCAATCGAGCAGAGCATCGAGCAGGAGGAGGGGCTCAACAGATCATCAGCGGACCTCAGGATCCGTAAGACGCAGGTGAGCCGTGCTTTTGTCAGGAGAGCAGATGTGACGTGGAACATCTGACCTCTGAAACAAGCCACGTGTACGGGGTCGTTTCAGCTGCATGACAATAAATTCATACCTTTCAAGTGAAACCTCATACGCTCGTTTTGACATCACCGTTTCAAACAGGCCAGAAAGCCCTCCTCCTGACCCCTGACCCCTGCTGGATGTTAGGAGGCTATTTTGTGTTTAATTGCCCTTCCAGCTGAAATGTTAACAGCGCCTTCATGCAAGCGGTGACCCTTGACCCCGTGCTGTCACCCACTCAGGGATCCTCCCTTCCTGCTGTACCTTCCTTTCTTCTTTCTGTTCTAACGCCCTACTGAGCGTGTGCGCCTCCTCACAGGAACCATGTGACTCGGTGCTATTTGTGTTCTCCAGGCGCCCTCTCGCCTCCGCAGCTCGTCTCGTGATTTGTCTGTAATTTGACCCTGCAGTATTCTGCTTTGTCATTGGCTCCTGGCTCCCCCACTCCTCTCCAGCAGTCTGCTCCCTGCTGCCTCCTGGTGGCAGAGAAAAAGAACTGCAACACCACTGACAGCAGTGTGCGTGCTTTATGTCTGAACGCACACACACACATGATCTGATGAGACAAAGCTTTTGATGCATTTTAAGCTTTTCAAAGCTGTTTTATTGTCATCTTATAGTTTTGTCTAAATGTGTGACACACAGGTGTAGATTTCAGGGTGGAGGCCGAACGAACCACAAAACTGCAGAGATGTTTTTTATGAATGCAGACGTGGATGAATTTATGGCTCCAGGTAAAAGTGTTCTGTGTTCCTGCAGCACTCGACATTGTCACGCAAGTTCGTGGAGGTGATGACTGAGTACAACACCACGCAGTCCAAGTACCGCGACCGCTGCAAGGACCGCATCCAGAGACAGCTGGAGATCAGTGAGTACACAACACGCCAGCAACACGCAGTCTTACTGTATGTCAGCACCATGGTTGTTCAGAGGTCAGAGGTCATCTCTCAACCTGAAGGCTCGAAGGTCTTGATGACTCTGAACTGGCTGTAGGTGAGATAAAGCTTTGAGTGGTCAGCGAGACTAGAAAGGCAGCACAAACCTGTGGATGGAAGATAATGACAATCTAAACATCAGAGCTGCTGCTGTTTGAACCCACATCTGTCCGTGTGGGGCTGGCTCACCGCTGCCTCTGCTGGACGTCACAGGAACTGCAGCTGTTGGTGTTTCAGTCAGTTTGATGGCTGTAAATAATAAATGAGGTCAACACAGTGTGTAGATAAACATCACAGGACAACACACACACAGGGACACACACACTGATACAGACAGATAAACAGTACAGACTGCAGAGGCCGCGTGCAGCTACTTTCCTCTCAGCAGCATCAGCTGACCTTCACACAGCTGCCAGACTTACCCTGTGTGGCCAAAAGTTTGTGGACACATGGCCACTGTGAAAACATGGAACATTTTAACGTTTTCATCATGAGCCAAAACTCTGGCCTTGATTATTTTTTAATTCTACGTAAGTTTAGTCTCTCGGCTGTGGGTTTATACCAAGCACATGACCAAAGAGCTTGTATTAGTTATGTTCATACAGATTTCCTGTTGGATCGTGTTCAGGCGTGTAAGATAACGTGTCCAAGAACAGCGTCCCAGCTTTACTGTTTAACATCGGGCTGGATTCAGTTTAACTCTCAAGTGACTGAGTGCCATCAGCTGTTCGATTATGCGTCTCTGTTGGTGTGTTTAGCAAAACCTCATTTTCTGTCAGCTTCTTTTCCTGATTCGTCGTTTTCTCGCTGCGATGCTGTGCGACTCTAACTGTGTTGCTCTGTGTTCTCTCTCTGCAGCTGGAAGAACCACTACCAACGAGGAGCTCGAGGACATGTTGGAGAGTGGCAAGCTGGCCATCTTCACTGATGATGTAAGCAACGCACCTGAGCCCACCCGGCTTACGTTACCTGTGCCGTTCTGCATCCCGGCAAGTGTCTGGGATGCAGAACGGCCACGAGGTGCGCTGAGACATCAAGCGAACACGGCCACTGTCACATGACAGAAAGGGGACGGAGGGGGAGGGGTAAGATGGGAGCTGCAGAGGTTTTTAATTTGAAGGAGTTGTGTCATGCTATTCCTGCTCCTTCAAATTAAAAGCTCCCATGTTTGCTGGTGACTGTAACTGAACACTGAGCTGCCAATCAGCACTGAGCTCGTCTGGTTGTGACGTCACAGTATAGTGACTGGGACACCAGAGGAGCTCAGGAAGAAACAGACTGACAGCAGTTGTTCGGTTACAGCAAAAAGGTAAGTCATTCTGAAAGGACTGGAGGTCAGAGGTCACAGCTGTATCCAGCATGTGCTGTTAGAAGGTTTAACTGCTAAAATCTTTCATTTAGTATGAATTAAATCGAAAGATTTAAACTGCTTTCACCCTCCCAAGGTACTTCAGCTCTGCTTTCTATTTAACTGCAAGTTGACATACTTCAGTACAGCTCAAAAATTTCAAATTAAAAGCCTTTCAGGAATTCAGCAGGCACAGACTTTAGCACTGAAAAGGTTTAATTTGAATCAAAGTTTAGAGTTTCCCTCAAGAAGAACCAAAAGAGAGTCTAAAAATATTTCACATAGTTTCACTTTTTCCACAATAACACCATCTGAAAGGAAGATCCTATTAGTTTTACTTATCCATCGAAAAGCAGCTGAAAAATACTTTATGCTCAACTTTTTCACAAAAAATGGTTGATATGATTTTAATTTGAAAGATTGATTTGAAATATTGTCAAGAGATTTTTAATTGTATTGAAATTAATATAAAATGTAATTTTAATTTAATTTAATCAAAAACATTTATGCATTTTTTTCTAAATAGAACCAGTTTAATAACTTCTATAAATGAAAACATGAGAAGAGTAGAAGATCTTCGATTCTTGACTTCATTTGTACGACAATAAATATGGAGAGAAAATTAAAAACAAACAAAAGAACAAGCAAATCAGAGTGGTGGAAAAAATCACAATTACTCCATCGCTGCTCAGAGTTGTGACCTGTGTGAACCTGCCTCGCAGATCAAAATGGACTCTCAGATGACGAAGCAGGCCCTGAACGAGATCGAGACCCGGCACACTGAGATCATCAAGCTGGAAAACAGCATCCGTGAGCTGCACGACATGTTCGTCGACATGGCCATGCTGGTCGAGAGCCAGGTGCGTCCCGTGATGCAACAGGAAATTCATGCAGCCCGTCAAAGGGCTGCCATGGGGCGGTTCGAGTTAAATTCTGCCTCCCGTGTGTTTTTTTAGGGCGAGATGATTGACAGAATCGAGTACAACGTGGAGCACTCCGTCGACTACGTGGAGCGAGCTGTCTCCGACACCAAGAAGGCCGTCAAATACCAGAGCCAGGCTCGCAAGGTAAGGAATCCCGGATGAGCCCCCATTTGTGTTATGAGCGAGATGATGTGTAATTTTGTGCGCTCAGAGTTGCCCCCTGCTGGACGCTACATCCAGGTGTTAAGACTTTGGACATCTTTAACCACCGCTCTGTTTTCTGTCGTCGCCCCGCAGAAGAAGATCATGATCATCATCTGCTGTGTCATCCTCGGCGTGGTCCTGGCGTCGTCCATCGGTGGCACGCTGGGCATGTAACGCGCTCCGCCACCTGCTGCCGTGACGACCGAACACCGACTGACCGACCGTCCGACCGACAGCCAGCAGAGAAAAGAAACACCAACGACGACACAAAAACTTGAAACACAAATGCAAGACAGATAACCAATCAGCTAGGAAGAGATAACGACCCAATCACAGATAAGAGGAAACACCACGGGTTCGGGTGGGGTTCAAAAAACAAGAAAAAACCACGAGAAAACACCATGACATCATAGCTGACTGACACTACATATACAAAAGAGGGTACAGATAAACCTATTTATTACAGATGTACATGTAAATGTATTGAACATGAAGCAACACGTGGGTTAGCTACCTGTAAAAACTGATGACCTATAATATGGCATTTACTTGTTTGTTTGCTTGTTTTGCCTCTTTTCTTATTTTTTAAAAGTTTCTTTCGTTTTTCCGGAGTCTCCGAGGACAGTGACGGCGACGGCTGCCGGGTGGGAGTTCTGCCCGTCGAGGCTCCGGAGCTTAGCGCCTTTGGGAACGAGCTCAGATAACAAAATAAAAGGCCAAAAAAAAAGAGAGAGAACATGTTTCTATCACATTCTGGAACCCTGGAGCGTTCCCGAGCTGCGCCCTGGAATACTTTCTGTTCCAGAGCGCAGACGGGAACAAGCAGCCGAAGGTTCCGGAATGTCAGCCTGCAGAACGAGCACCCTCCGGCTTTGGCAGAACACGCTCCGCCCCCTTGTTGCTAGGAGGGGTTTCACCGCTGCCTCTTTAGACCACCTCTCATTGGTTGCTCACTCCTGGCGTTCACCTCAGTCAGCCAATGAAATTAGCTTAACCTGGCAAAGCCCGGCCTGCCACACGTTATTTAGGACGCATCAAGGACGTTGACCGTGACACGCTTCCCTCTGAGTTCGGGGGAGGGAGGAGTGTCCGCGGCAAGAACCTCCCCTTTTCGTCACACCTATCCAACCAAAGAGCCGGGGAGGGCCTCTGGTTGTCAGGCTGAATTTGATTGGCCGGCGGCAGAAAAGACCGTGACGTTTGACTGACAGGTGAACGATGGGGAAGGAGGGTTCGGACGAGCAAGAGTCAGTCTATGCAGTTTAGAAAACCACGCCTCCCCGTCACTGGGACAGCCAATGAGGATTGGGCATTTCGGTGATCTGATCAGGTCCGCGGTCGTCATCTCAAAGCTGTCACAGCTGTTCTTCCGGAAGATCCTAAAAAATGAAGAGAACGCATTAAAAAGTAAAGAAGAAAAACAAATGTAACTACAACACTAAGAAGCGCTGGTTGCCCTGGTTACCTGAGTGTCGCGGTGATATCGTTGCTTTCCCGTTTCTTGATGGGGAACGTTTGTTGCTTCGTTGTTTCCGTGGTGCTGCTGTTTTGGTGCGTGTGACGCGTCCCGTGACGTATCGGCCTGACACGATTTAGCTGTTAATGTTTAGTCTGTACGTTTTAAAGCATTCGCCCAGATCCTACCTGCAGCCCCGAGTGTGCGTGCGTGTGTGTGTGCGATTTTTCATCCACGCTGTGTGAGCGCATGAGTCGCACAGGTGCTACTGACCAGCAGAAGGTGTTCCTATTGGTGGATTTTCTCTGTGGAAGGTGGAACATGTGACACGCATACATTCATATAAATTCCCAACATATGCTGCATTCAATTGCAACCGGGAACTTGGAATTTCCAGTTTCATTAACCTGGGAAGTTTCTGATTAATATGATGTTGTTCATGAGTTCAAATCAGTTCTGAACGCCTTCGTCTGCTTTTGCGTTCTCTGTGGAAAAGCAGTAAAGCAAACCTGCGGGAACGTTGACGGCTCGGATGTCATTCCCAGTGCTGATTTCCAAATTCCGCGGTACATTAAATGCAGCAGCAGCTCATGCATGAACTCCATGTTTAACTTTTCATGCAGACACACTGGACACTCGCCCCTAACTCGCGAATTCCCCGTGTTACATATCGAACCAGTGACTGCGTCGCTTATAGCATGCTGTAGCGTTAGCTTGTGTTTCGTGTAGATTATGTAGAAGCTGCTCGTTACAGATGGGTCATCAGTTTTCTTCCTTTTTTAAACATTAAAGACGTTTCTGTCCAGACTGGCATCAGGACAAAGGCGGCTGAAAATGTGGAGTAGAATTTGTTGCATTAGCGGTTAGCTGAACGTCTGCAGGACTGTCACTCCTTACAGCGACTGCTGATTAAAATAGAAATGTGACGCAGCAAACAGCCTATCTCAGGACTGCGTGCTGTGTTGAAGATCGCGCCACCGCCTGCGCTAACATGTAGGACCGCGGCGTTGAAGAGGAAGGGTCGTCTACGCTCAGGCTCTGTGATACGGAGGTTCATCTGCTTCTGTTGAGGCCTCGCTGGACGACCAAATGCCACCTTAAAACCTCACGGTCCCCTCCTGCTCAGCGCTCACGATTAGTTTTGTTTGACGGCGTCTTCTCTGGTTTCACCTGTTCTGCTCTGGATCTTTTAGCTGGACCCTGATCGGGTTTCCGACGTCCCTGACTTATAGTTTTTGTTTCATGTTTCCTGAGAAATGTATTATTTGAAGCTTTTCAGAGACAGGGCTTTAAAAAACAGAACACGCCGCCTTTCATAACAAGTCAAAGCTGTTTTTTGCTTCCTTGCTCTGTAGAGACCTGCCGACAGGAGGCTGACATTAGCTTTCGTTTGACAGTCGTGTGTCCTCCTCAGCCAGCTCGAGCGTTGGAAAGCGGATGTTGTTTTGTGGAAAACGTGTTTTCTTACCCATCACAGTAGCTAGCATTAGCTTTAGATGTCTGTGGTGCCGTGTAGACGATTGTTAGGTTTTGTTTCATTCTTGGCTTCCCAAAACCAAAACATAACGCGCGTTCACCAAAGCTTCGCAGACACCGTCCCCGCCCTGACTCCTCCAAAGAGCCCAGCAGATGTGTGGTCATGTGCCGTGTCTGTAGATGTAGGTCGATCTCGCACTTTTCTCTCTGCCCATTCGTTCCATTCTGGTTTTAGGTGTTTTCACATGTAGAGCTGTCAATTCAATATGAACCAGTGTGCTTGTTTTACCTGCGTTTACATGTCTCACGACTCCCTCGGACATTTAGAGAACCTAAACCCACGTCCCCATTGGCTGCTTCGTTCATCGTTCTTTGTTCGTTCGAGCGGTTGACGGTTGTCCAGGCGGCGTCGCAGTCGTCGCGGCAGTCTCGGGTTGGTGATTGTGGTGGATGCGAGGATGCCGTCATAGCACCAGCCAGCTTGTTGACACTGATTTTGCCATGTGTGAGTGTTTGTTTTCTGTAAAGTTCCCGCTCCTGCGTGGCGGTCACTTGTCGGGTCCCGCCGCCATCCTCTCGAAAACATGGACAAAACCTCACGAAACCCACGCAGGCAACAGTTGGAGATTCGGCTAAGTGAAGGTTCAAATGGTCGTCGGCACGTCTGCCCGCCCCGTCCTCTCGTCTCTTCCTGTCGTGCTGTAGATGTTTGGTTGTACAAAAAGATGGCGCAGAGGGTCGGAGTCTGCCCCCTCCCTTGGCCCTGCAGACCCCGCCCATCCCACTGTGTGTACTACTTATAATAATGGTAATAAAAAAGGCATGCAAAAGCGTTGTGGAGTTTGCATGATGGTGTTTTTTGTACCCCACCTCCCCGCCTCACCCTTCACGTCGTGCACTTTACCGCCAATCAGACCCCGTTTGGTTTCTATGGAAACACTTCACAGTTACTTTCGTTTGTGACGCGTCATTTTTACGAAGTTTTCTTCAGAGACCGGTGTGATGTTTAAATAAATGTGAAAGGTTAAATTCCCATCCCACGAACTCCAGCCCTCCCGCCGGGTTCGGACGCCTCCGTCACCTCCCGATGTCTGCGTGTTCGCTTCCACTGTTGCATTTGTGTGTGTGCGTGTGCGTGTTGAAGCAGCACGAGTGTGTTTCAGTGTGCGAAGCGTCCAATCGCAGGTGGGCGGGTTGCAGCAGGTTTCAAAATTCCACTTTTTTTTTTTTTTAGATTGCGACAGAAGCGAGGAGAGAAGCTTGCAGACGCCATGATCACTGTTACCGCCGTGGCGTTGATTCGATTCAGACCAAAGCATTTCCGCCCTCCCCTCCAAATGTTCGCCGCTAATCTCAAAGAGCACAACGCGAGTCGAGTTTACAAACAGAGAATAAATATACAAATAGAAAAGCCCCACCCCCTCCACTGCCATCAATCAGACCGACCCGCCTCTCTCCCTCCACCTTCAGAGTCCGAACTGAAAACATGACGCATCCGTGAAGTGAGTCCCAGTTGGTTTGCGTCTTCACGCTGCAGGATCAACGCTCCTCTGCAGGGTTACAGGCCACGCCCCCCACATACCTCCGAACAGCCGGAGAGAGAAAGTTAAACATCAGCAGATTTGGTCAAAGGTTGATCTCTGATCCTCCAGCGAGCATTCTTCCTGTGCGAGAGGCCGACTGCAGTCGTGTGACATCACATGTGTACGCAACAAAAATACAAACAAACATAAATCTGAGTCACATCTGGATGTTCGCCGCCATTCAGCCTTTCTGTTATTTCCATTTCTGACAGAGCGGGCGCACAACGCTGGAAAAAATCACGTGAAGAGAGTTTGAGCGCGACACGCAAGACGCCAAAGCCTGACTCGCCGTTAGCCGTTAGCCCGTGTGGGAGTAATGCGGTGTGGGCCGACCCTGACTCAGGGGTCGCGTTCCAGCGCTCTGCGGTTATTTCTGCACGCTGACTCGTGAGCACAGTGGCGTCTGTCTTTGCCGCTTCGTCGCTCCTCCGCTGTGGCGCAGTTAAGCCGCCTCCACGCTGATTTTTGTCTTCCTGAAACTATTGTGAAAAACCAAAACGTGCTCGGCGCCCCGCTCTGGGTGATGACATCACAAACATGTTCAGTGTTCTTTATTTGGCGCTCGCGCTCGTCCCGTTGCTCTCCGACAGTATTCACTTTAAACAGTGTTTATGTTCTCTAGTGGGAGGGGTGGGAGGGGTTAGGGGAGGGGACATAGAGACAGACCACGCCCATAACCACCCCTGCCATAACAAGTAGGAAAGACACTGAAATAACATCGTTATCCTCATTACTACTGTTGTTATCACTATGATTATTACCAAACAGACAAATAAAGATGCAGTAAACATTTGCAAAAACCCGGAGGGAGACCGAACGGCTTCACACAACGTGATCGAATCAACTTTAAAAATGGAGGTGATGACGATTCTATAATAGCAATGATTTAAAGAAGTACAAAGGAGTTATGTTATCATAATAATAGTAGTCATATTGAATATTGAATGCTCGCAATTTTGTCAAACTGAAACTGGATTCTTTGTGTTATGTAATTATTGTAAATAACTTCAAAGAGAGAAAAAATGACTTGCATGTCTATGTATAAATCTACTGAGATATCTATTCCCGTCAAAGTCTGCACGTAGGCCGGCCTCTGGCCTCTTTCGCCTCTTTCGCCCGCCCTTGCTGTGGCGCCCCCTCTGTTTGTACCGTGCAGCTGAGTTGCGACAGCAGAGACTAGGAGAAACTTGGCTTCCTATTGTCGCGTCTGCACACGCTCAGTTCAGAAGCTGTGTCTGCGCCCACCTGTGGATGGAGAAGGCACGGCGGTGTTTTTAGTAGCAGGACGCCCGCTGAGCAGTGCCGCCGTCCCTTTGAGTGCCCGTGTCTCTTAGTTTCTTTCTGAAGGAGCGAATGAAAACACCACACAGGTTTTTGCGGCACAAATGCAGCGACGCCTCCATCTGTTACCCCAGGTCCAGAGGCTCCACCCACTGGCTCCTCTGATGAAAGTGCTTCCCTCCATATTAGGAAAATTAAGCCCGCCTTCAGGGCTTTCCAGACCACACCTGCACGTCACTTTGGAAGCCAAGTTAGCAGTTTTAAACTCTCCCTCTCTCGCCGTCCTGTTCAATCTCAGCTGAAGCAAGCTCGCCAAACGACACACCGAAAGCTCCGCCTCTTTACCTGACTGCTTCCCCAGAGTTTAGCCTGAGCCTAGGTCTAAAAGAACAGACTCAACCTGCCAGCACTTAGCCATATCCAATATCATCCTGCTGCACTGTAAACAATCTGACTGGCGAAAGTGGCTTGGTGTCACGGTGCCAGGTTGCTTACGCCCGTCAGAACCGAGACTCGGCACGTTAATGGAGTCGTCCATCTTAGTAGAAGAATCGTCGTCTCAGATGGTTAGATGACCTTCGGTCTGCCGCCGCAGTCTTCCTTCTGCGTGGCTTTTCCATCGTTTAGTCCTCACGAGTTCCTGGAGGAGGTCTCAGCTCCAGACGACACGCAGGTGAAGCGGTCCACTTCCTGTGGTTTCACCTGGTCTGACGGCTCAGCGTCACCTCCACGCCACGGCCACCAGCGCCACCACCTGGTTTCAGGCCCGCTCTCTAGCCTCACACAGGCCTAACCTGACGAAGCGTGCAATATTCAGAGAAACAAGGGCTTGTCTTTATCATGCAGAGGCGTTGGCCATGGCACGGGAACTTCAGACGCCGTAATTGCGACAGCACAAGCGTGAACCCCACCTGATTTTTAGGGCGTGGGATGAGTGAGGAACAAAGCTATCTCGGGGGAGGGGGACGGCAGGTGGAGGCGGAGCCCTGAGGTCAGAAAAAAGCAAAGCGCTGAATAAGAGAGAGGACAGGGGCGCCGCGTGCAATTTTGACCGGAAATGCAACTTGTGTCCCGTTTCTTTTGTGTGTGTATGTGTGCGTAGCGTAATGTAAAAGCGATCTGTCCCCCCCCACTCCACCTCACCACCCCAACCCTCTCCCCCCTCCAGAAAGAAAACATTCCCCCCCGACCCTGCCCCCTCCAGCCCCCGCCTCCCCCGTCCTCCCCCCTCTCTTGTACTGCTGTTGGCTGTTCTGTTTAGTTCATGTGACGTGCCAGTATTCCCCCCACCTCCTCACCCCTTGCCCACTCCCTCCTCTCTCCTGCCCCCTCCGCCCTCTCTCGCTCTCCCCCTCCTCTCTCTCTCTCTCTCTCTCTCTCTTCATGGATCTTTAAGATGACAACTCTATGCAGATGCTGTCTTTTATAAGTGTGTCAAAATTTTAATTTAAAATAAAAACTTTAAAAAAAACAAACCCTGACAGACATATTGAAATGATAACAAAAAAGAATAAAGAAAAGGATTGTTCAGTGTACCCTCGCAGCGTCTCCGGATCTTTATTGCTTTGTCTCTGTTTAATCTCTCGCACTCACCTGGCTGCAGGTGTGAGCATTTAAAGGCTTCGTTTACTGGGAAAGTACCTGCATGTCGGCTGCACCTGTTCAGCTGCTCACCAACGTCTAATCATCCAAACACAGGGCGGCAGCACGTGCATTCAGGTATGTGGACGTGATGAAGCTGAGCCTCAGAGTGAGGAAGAAACGTGATTTCAAAGACCTTGAAGGTGGCACGTGGTTGTTGACCACTTTCAGCTGATAGGTAGGCAACAGGCAGTCAACTAAACCCTCAATCAACGTGCAGAAGAGCATCTCTGAGCCTTCAAGCAGCAGAAGACCACACCGGTGTCACACTGTCATTAAGAACAGGACACTGAGGCTACATGGGTCAGTACTACAGGTAGAAACATGGGGGGCACCATCAAGAAGGCCCTGAGTAAATGTGGTTATTCCAGCTGGACATTTGTCAAGTGCAGGAGGATTACCAGGATTTATATATCGGGGAAACCAAACAACCTCTGGCTACAACACAGCAGAGCCACCTCGTCAGGCCAGGACTCTGCAGTCTGTTCACACCTACAGGCCAGTGGACACTCAATGATGAGGATGTAACATCCTGGACAGGGAGGAACGCTGGTTTGAGGGCGGAGTCAAGGAGGCCATTTACGTGAAAAGGGAAAGACCATCTCTGAATCAAGGAGGGGCCTAAGGGTACATCTGTCACCATCTTACATGCTGTGATTGCAGCCATTCCCCAAATCTCTGTGAATGGTACTCATGGTTATTGATCAGTGGTCATGAGAATTTGCATATTAATGATCGTAAACTGACCTCACAGCCCATTGTTCCTTCAGTGGTTTCAGTCATTGTGCAAATGTCCTGTTTATAAGATTGAAACCTGCAGTCAGCTGAGACTGAAGACGTCACCTGATGATGATGTTTCTCCCTCTGAAAACGTCCAGATGAACAGAATCAGCTTTCTGGGATTCCCTGTTTCAAAGCTCAGATCATCTCAGAGTGATTTCATGAAAATCACGATGAGTTCATTGCACTCAGTCACAGATCAGTCCGACAGAGCAGGTATGGGATGTGGAGGATCAGGAGATTGTCACCATGGATGCAGCAGCTGTGTGATGATTTCACGATGATGTCACATCAACATGGAGCCAAATCTCAGCAGCTGAATCTGAGCATAAAGATTAATTCTTCATGTTGTTTAGACTCCACTGAAAGAACAGCGGAGTCCAATCTGGTACTAGCACAGTGCAGCTAATGAAATGAAGCGTTTGATATGTGCGTTCTTGATCCGCAGTCATCAGCAGAGAACTGAATCTACAGATTTCCACTGCAGAGAAGCTGAAATGGAGGAAACATCTTTGGCTTGGTTGGTTTGGGGGACAGCTGATCTCGAGGTCTCGTGTATAGGTTTTATAACATCAGTTGTTCCTAAATAATTTAGTTTTATATAAAAGTCCGGCTTTAAACATGCAGCTCAATGTTTTACATTTTAGTTCACGTTTTTATGCGTCTGCCAGGGGCGGATCTACAGGGATGGCATGGGGTGGCATGTGCCACCCTAAAATAATCTCTTGCCACCCTTTGTGATTTGCTTATCACAATTAAGTTTATTAACATAAGCTAGCATTAACACTTTGAGCTTAGCTACAGTTAGCACTGAATATAAATTCTAAAACTGAATATATTACAACACCACTAAAAAATGGTTCAGCCCATACCTTTATTTCTTGTTGTCAGTAGCACTCGATGCCTGTGATTGTCCCAGAGCACATTTTGAATCAACACTGTGGGCATTTGCAGATTTCTAGTTGTTACACTGTGGAAATGAAATGAAGGTGAGTGTTATTAACCCTCTGGGGTCAAACAACATGCCACACCTCCAAATCATGTACCACCTTTTCTTACTAGTGGAAAAGTGTAAACATGTCGACCAATAAAAATGATACGGAACAATGTGGGATTTAATTATTTGGTAGGAACAGAGAAACGTTTTGGGAATGATGGCGCTGAGAGCGAGTTTTGTGATGTGTAGCGTGTTTGGAGTGTGTAGTTAGTGTGTAGTTTTTGTTTTGTTGTGTGTGTCAGAACAACACTATCACAGTTGCTGCCAAAAAGCCACCAAAGACGGATTGAAGCGTAAACGCTGAGTGATGCACCTCCTGCTGTCAGGCCTGTGGTGCTCTCCTCTGTGGACTAACTTGAATAATTTGAGTATCATCTTAACTGTGACACCTGATTGTTCTCTCGTTTTAGTTTAAAATGGTTATATAAATGATAGGGTGGCTGCAAATCAGGGTAAATAGTTTCGTATAACTTTATTGTTTACAACATGTGTGCATAAGTTAATTAAATGCAAATATAAACTGTAAATTTTAAGTTATGAAAGTGATTCACTAAACAGGTAAAAAATAGAACTTTTTCCCTACTTGGTTTTTATTTTTTTTACAATATGTCAATGAAAGAATAACTGTAAATTCAGACATGTGAGGCAAAAATATTGTTAAAGGTAAAATCAAACTGTAGTAAATAATGAGCAGTTATACCCTGGAGCCCGGAGGGTTAACCTCATACATCATGAAAAAATAGGTTTACAGTTCTGGTGAAAAATGTTTCATGATGCTGTAGATTTCTGACATTTTGTGTAAATTTAAGCAACAATGTAGCTTTCTATATATTCTGCATGCTTATTTATGATACAGGCTATATGTTTGTGAAGGTTCTCAGTCATCCATCCAGGTCATTGTAGCCTAAGGAGCATGGAAAGAAAAGTCTGGACGCCCCACCTCTCATTCGAGAAGCTTCTTCAGTCATGGACCCCCCCATTAGGTAGAGGACCAATAGGGGATCCATGACCCTCTTGCGGACACTCCCATAGGGCTTAAAATCTGGAACTCTCCACCAATTGCGCTTAAAACTGAAAAAGCTTCTTTAATGAAACGTCTTCAAGAAAACTTAAAAAAAGAAGCCCAGATGCTTTTTTTCTTTCAAGCTTTCTTTCCAAGCTGCTTAGACCATCCAGGCTAAACACAGAATCAAAATTCACATTTTATGTAACTGAAATGCTTAATTATGTGGGGTAAGAAAAAGTTAGAGTATATTTATACGAAACGTGTGTATACTTACTGCATTTGATGTTTTATAACTGTGTATAATTCATATTAAAGGATGTAACACCTGCAAGTGTGTAAAATAACGGCTTTGATTTTGCCACCCTAAGAAATGTCTCTAGATCCACCCCTGACGTCTGGGACAACAGGGCATCCCCAAAACATATACATATGACAGGGGTACAGCCCCTCGGCAGGCTTCCAGACGCTGACCAACCCGCTTTATCAAATGGGTGGAAGAAGTGGCAACAACAGAAAAGTCTAAATCTAAACAAGTAATTAATCACACTAATACTTGGGTTGAACCAACCTGATCTCGCGTGTTCTCACGGCTCTCTGAGGTTACAGCAGCACGTTATTTCACGTCTCTCGAACATTAGAAAACGGGAGTTCCACAAGGTTCGGTTTTGGGTCCACTATGCTTTAATTAGACATGAACGAGTTACCAGACAGCTATAAAGACGCAGAGGGTCAACTGTGAATGTAAAACTGTAAAAACCGTGAATAACACAGCGCTAACGGGAGGAAATAGACACAGAGATACAGAGATGAGCAGGAAGTCCCTAAAGAATCAGCTACAAACGCATCACATCAGTACCGTCAGTGTTCTCCATCTTAGTTTGTGTCTGACAGTCACAGGCTTGTGGTCCAAACTCCAGTTAGTCTGACTGAAGTCGAGGGTGCACTGTTGTCTCTGCTTGTCTGTTTTTTCACTGATTTTCCTCAGAGACAAAACTGCGTGGCTCCTGACACCAGCTTCGTCCACAGAGGAAACCCACAGTGGCGTCCAACCTCTGATGGACGCGTGCAGGGAAACATTTCTGCGTTTCATCCGTTTCTCTCAGATTTATCACAGAAAAAAACCTCAAAATCCAGACGAGGAGATAAATGAACCGATATAATCTCACAAATTACTCTCCAGATTATCACACAGTATGACGTCATTTATTTCTCTAATAGTAATCACCTAAGTACCTATCAGAGCTTTAGTTTACACACCAGAGCTCGTCTACAAACATCTAAACCTAAACAGTTACTTGATGTTATAATTACAAAGAAAAAAATAGAAAACTTCACATCATTATAAGAAAAAAATTATTATTATTACGAGATCAATTTTCTCCTTTGAAGTGACAGCACTGGGCCTCCATATTTAACTGGATTTTATTTTGGGGACCAGGTGAGGAGGAAGGTGAACAGAGGCCTCCAGAAAGTTCACAAACCACACGTCAGATTTCAGCCTCCCCTCGGGAGCAACAGCTGAGGAAGATGATGAGTTTTCATCCTTAGCAATAATCAGAAACACTGAGAACATTTTTTAAAAAGACCCACAATCCCCCTGGTGTCTGCTGTTGAGGAGCCAGAACATGCCAACCGTCAGAGAGGTCCGTCTGAGGCGGGGTCAAAGACCTGAGCACCGTTAGTATCGCTGGGGAGGAACTCGAGTTCCCACCAGGAGCAAAAGTCCGGAGAGGTCCTCGTCACACAGCAAACCTGAACACCAGCTGTGAGGGTTTCAGTTTCCTCTGACTTGCTTAAATCTGCTGCAGTTGGTGGACATGATGAAATATTCTATCAAAGAAACGCTGGAAATGCTAAACATTTAGTTTTACACTTCCTGGGCAACGCAGGCGACCTGCACTTTCTCTAACATCCACTAGAGACAACAAAACAGCTGCATGGCTCCAGTTTTATGTGGTCTGCTATGTATGGGGGCGTGGCCTCTTTGACTGACAGATGGATGGTGACACAGGCGGCTGTGGCTGCTAGCTGTCTGTGAGGCTTCAGACCAATAATACGTCTGCTGCTAAGAGACGGTTTGAGGAAGCGGGGCAAGAGTTTAGGTGCACAGTGAAATCTGAGATTGTTCATTGGATGTTACTGAGCACTGGTTAGCAGGTAACTCCATCTGTGCGACGCTCCCCAAACAGTTTGTGATAACAACCCAGCTGTTATTCAAATATGGCCACTTCAAACCCAACACGGCGCCAACAACGAGGTTTCAAACATTCAGAAACCAACGGACGACATCCATCAGTTATACACTGGCTAACAAAGATCATCAGGTTGCCTGATAACTACACAAACTACAGGCCGCTGCTTCAACTCAGCCACTTCAAATGTCATCAGGTTGTTAAAAGATCATTATAAGTCATCGTGTGTGAATGTGTGTGAATGGGTGAATGACTGAATGTGTAAAGTGCTTTGAGGTCCTTAGGAACTAGTAAAGCGCTATACAAACACAGGCCATTTACCATCGTCACCACCATATTTACGGCTTGGCCGAGCCACGTCGTCCATCCACCACAGGACATCTGTGTCTAGCTAATCTAAGCTGAACCTCAGCCTCATCAGGTTTTGGTGCCCTAATCTCACCAGACAGGAACTGAAAAAATCGAAACCAGATGTAAACCAAAAGTCTGACACGGTTAGTCCAGCCAATCAATGAGCACCAAGCTCTCCGTTAGTTTAATGTAAGGATAACAGCCGAGGCAGCTAACAGGTACGTGAGGATCTCTGCTGATTCGCCCTCTGAACTGTGACATCACAAAATGATTTGGGGAAACTTTCCTAAATGTGGATCTTAGTTCAGATTTCAGCCGGAAGGATTAAATTGAGGTTGAATTATACGGTCATATTGTTTGTTACGCCCCTAGCAAGCCCCTAATCTCCTCAATGTGCTCAGATGGTGCTAATTGGCCACACCTAGTCCGGTGTGGTATTCATCGCCTTTTTTATGTTGCGGCTTTTGAGCAGGGTCGTAACATGTTGGAGGAGACGATGCTGTCCGGGTCTGTCAGACTGGACGAGCTCGGAGGAGAACTGCGAGGCCGGATGGTCAGAAAGGTCTGGAGGAGACGGCAAGGAAGGCTGAAGACCGGCTTCTGGACAGCAGCGGGCTCTTCCAGTGCACCTTCATGTGGTGCCTCAGGTTGGACTTGGAGGAGAAGCGCTTGTCGCACTGCTGGCAGGAGAACGGCTTCTCCTTGGTGTGGATGCGGCGGTGACAGATGAGCGCAGTGGAAACCCTGAAGGACTTCCCGCAGTCAGGGCACTGGTAGCGTTTGGGCTCAGTGTGGATGCGCCGGTGGTTCTTCAGGGACATCAGGTTGGGGAACTCCTTCTGGCACGAGCTGCAGAAGTAGGTCCCGGTCTTGTGGCTGTTCTTGTGGTTGAGCAGGGAGCTGGCGTGGCGGTACGAGCGACCGCATTGGCCGCAGACGAAGCTCCTGGAGCTGCTGCTCGAAACCACCGGCCTCAGATCTGGGAGGAGAGAAACACGAAGGT
This sequence comes from Pundamilia nyererei, assembly GCF_000239375.1. Taxonomy (NCBI): domain Eukaryota; kingdom Metazoa; phylum Chordata; class Actinopteri; order Cichliformes; family Cichlidae; genus Pundamilia; species Pundamilia nyererei. The sequence continues at coordinate 250,818 of NW_005187603.1, forward strand.
TTCAGTTCAGGGTAACCCACAAAGGGTCTGTCGGCTCTGAAGCTCACTGTCAGATCAGCCAATCACAGAGTCGGAATATTATGTTGTCACTCCAATTTTCCAACCAGGAAAAGCTGGAAAACACCCCCAAAGCCTCCAAACTTCTCTTTGGAATTTTGAAACGAGCGGCTCGAGTGTGTCATTTATCAAGTCAGTGACGAGAACGACCGGACGAATACGAAGCAAAGCCGGAGGGTTTATTTTAGGGAGTGTGCTGTGCAACCATCTCGAGCTTCCTTCAGGTAACACTGATGAGAAATATCTGAACAGTAACACCTGTGTTACGCCTGTCACGCACTGCCTGCAGCTCCTGTGATTGGCTGCTTCCGTACCTCTTATCTTGTCTCCTCAGCTGTCAAAGCCCTGCACAGGTGTGAGCCACGTGAACACATACATGGGTTATATATGCAGGACCATAATGAACGGCATCACGTTTCTGACGCTCGTGAGATTTTTCTAAAAAAGGAATTAAAGTCACAGGATGTGAAGAGTTTCATTATAAACTGATAAACTACAAACGTGTCACACGACTACGTGTCCGATAAACGCTAAAACACTTTAATTACGTGATTATGTTTTTTAGTGTGAATTAAAGATCAGATTGTCATCAACATTAGACTGCAGAAAATAAACACATGAATTAAATCCTCAGATAAACATCAGAAAATTACAAAATCATTTCATTTAACAAACATAATTACTGGTGCCTTAAATCAGGGGTGTCCAACTCCAGGCCTCGAGGGTCGATGTGCTCAGGTTTTAAACGTGTCCTCGATCCACACAGATGATTTACATGTGTTCTCCAGAGGCCTGTTAATGAACTCATTTAATTCAGGGTGATATCTGAAACCTGCAGGACACCGGCCCTGGAGTTCCCCACCCCTGCCTTAAAACAAAAAACCCATTTATACGTCAGCGACTCGATCGTCTTCTAACCGACAAAGCTGTATGTTTGCTCTTATTATGAACTAATGATAACTTAATGATAACACCTTCGGCTGTTTCCTGGGGGAGAAGTGTCCAAAGATCCAAAATCATCAGTGATGACACAGACAAACCTTAAAGTTTCTGTCACACATTTCATAACTCTGTGCTGTCAGCTTTTACATTAACAACATAGTGATGCTGAATTATCATTGTGACTCAGAGTAACTTATTAATAGTAATTAAACACATCTAATAATGAGCAAACATCATTTATGGGATAAAAACTGCAGTTTTTCCTTCAGTGAGTGAAACATGGATTTTTATTACCGTACTATCTGCACTATAAGGTGCACTTAAAATCCTTTATTTTCTCAAAAATTGACAGTGTGCCTTATGTATGAATTCTGGTTGTGCTTACTGACCTTGAACCGATTTTATGTGCTACACGGCGCTCAAAGATCTGTCAAAAAAATGTTTTAGTACGACTTTGTTAGCTATGAAGCCGCACTGCTTGATGGATTGTTGGAGCCTCACAAAGGAATCTGGGTCCTGGGTCCTTGGGCTAGCTGGTATATAATGATGTGCTACATGATCGCTAGTGAAACAGCTATGTTTGCATAAACACAGTGAAGCTGGAGGATGAACACTAACTTCTTTCCACTCGATAAAAGTTAATGTGAAGGTTCCTGATGGTTAGAGACAAATGCAATCACATGGCAGGATGCTGTACACGGACCAAACTTCAGTCAGAACAACTGAGATAATCCATCCACAATACGAGGTTAGTCATTCATATACTGCAACAACACGGGAACAGAGCTGCTGTGATAGAATACAGCATTAATGAATCAATGGTACAGAAGTGGAGGAAGCAAGAAGAATGAGTCGGTTTTGTTCCGCTTAATGCGCCTTAAGGTCCAAAAAAAAAAAAAAAAAAAAACGGTAATAGCAGCTGTGTGTCACAAACATTAGACTCATAGTCGTGTGAAAACAACTTTACTTCACTGACGCTGTAAAAACCTTCAGACCGTCTGCACTCTGATACTAAAAGCTGGAGATGCATTCAGCAGGTTCTGCACCAACTTCCTGCCAACACCAGTGAAGGTGCCGGGAGAGACGTCGATGTGGACGGAGTGAAAACACCGAGTGTCACTGTGTTTTTCAGCTATTTATTTTCAGTACTCAGCAGTAGGGTTATAGTTTATGGACAAGATCTTCTGTTACGAAATGAATTATCAAAACATAGTTTATAAAAGTGTATAGTAAGCATTACATATATATGCATGGAAACCAAAAGTTAGAACTCAAACAAAAGAAAAAAAGGGGGGGGGGGAGTAGTAGTTGTGCCAAACCAGTCCTTTTCTTCTTCTCTACAAACTAGTTGAAATGCAGGCGGAAAGTGTGACACAGAGAAGAGCAGGCATGGCGAGGACAACCAGACGGAGGATGGACATTTATTACTTCTGTGTTCTAGATCACACGGACTCCTACAGCACTTGACGGTCACTGCACGGCTTCACTTTTAACTTTTCTTTTTAAACTAGCACCAGTGCTGAAAACACGCACACGCACACGCTTCCCAAACAATTAAATAAAAAGGAACAAAACACCAATAAATACAGGAGGTTACCATAAAGAGGAACAGAAAGGTCGGCGGGCACACCGAGGCGTCCCTTTCAGTCTGATTTGATGAAGAGGAGGAGATAAATATGGAAGAAGAGAGGGATGAAGGAGGGTCACATCATCACTCGTGAAAGAAGGCAAGAAGAGCGTCTCCGGCGTGTTTCAGGTCCTCAGTGAAGTCCACAGAGAGGGGCATTGTGGGTAAAAGGAGGGCGGGGTGTTTACATCAACACAGCTCTAAACTCACATCCTAAACACTAGCGCTGTCCATTACAAGTGTTAATAATAATGATAATATAAATAAATGAATTACTACATGATCTGTCATCTTTTTTCCTTCTTGCAGAAACGTCGAGTTCGTACAGCCGCTCGCCTCCCGCCGCTCAGGCCTCGCCTTTTTGTTTTATCATACTTACTGGGGCTGGAGAGAGGAGGGGAGGGGAGGGGTCACTTCCTGTTCATACGTGTGGACGTAAAGCGCGAGAACGGACAGTTCAAGGTGGAGCTGTTGGTTTCCTGAAAGCTTTTTACGCTGCAGTTACACCTACTGAACACCGGGGGCAGGGGAGGGTCGTTTTCACTGCAAACAGCGAAGAGGTCTGAGTGTTGTCATGGAGATCGATCACAGGGGATTGTTTTCCCTCGTGTTTTTTTAATGAAAGTTGAAGGATTTTTATTGGTTTTTGCTGAGATTTCCACTTCCTGTGACCCGCAGGAATAAAAGCTGCTCGTAGCTTCTGAGTTTAAAAAGATGCCTTAAAACTGCGCTCTACATGATGACCACCAGGAGGCGACACCTGCAGACACCAATAAAACGTTCTTCTTTCCTTATTAAACACCTTCGGTTCAGATGGAGGCGAGTCAGCAAGAAAATGGGTGACATCACACCGGCTACGTTTGCTTCTGGCTCGTGGCGCTGTGACATCACACTCACAAAAATGTGTCTTACTAAAAGAACTGTAAAAATGGAAGTGAATCTACCGTCTCGAGGATTTCTGCCTAAAACCAGACGAGTGCTTTTCAGCTCCACAGTCTCATTTATTCTGGAAGAGCTCGAGAGCGCCCCTGTGAGACAGGAAGTCCATGGGTTTGTTGCGTTAATGCCATCTGTTAAAAACAAATCCTTCTGGGGTTGAAAGAGTGGATCTCGTGAACATGATTATTTAACACTAACTCGACATGTCTGTTTCCAAACAGCTGGATTCAGTTTCACTCTCTGACACGTTTATTTTAGCGTCCGTCGTGAGGTCGAGGGTCGTTTGGAAGCTCCGAGTCTTTTACTCACTTTGAACCGTTTGACGCATTCAACCACCAAAACGGTTTTTTTCCCCTGCACTGAAAATGAAACGACGCCTAAAACGAGAAATAAGGGAAGCAGCAGTCATTCCTGCTGATGTTCCTGAGTGTTTCCTCCAACCTCCTCCTTCAGGAAGTCTCTGATCTATAAATCTGTAGGAGCTCGAGCAAAGGAAGCAAACGTTTTAAAATACTGACAGTTAATTAACCTTTAATATTTAACAGTGAAAGGATAATTAACGATGTGTAGTGATCGGCTGTGTGTAGACCAACGTTCTTACACAATGACACGGCGGCACCGTTAACCTTTGTTATATGATTTTTGTTAAACTACGCTAACTTTTTAACGGTTCGTGAGGCTGACGTGGAGGCAGACGAGACCCAAACTATAACCGAAACTTAACGTATTACTCTCGACTTGGTGCAAATGTCTGAATACATTCAGTTAGTTTGGTGGACTTGGACTTCCTCCGTGTTGTTTTATACTTTGATCGGGTTGTTTCCTGTTAGTGTCATGCTGTCTGCTGATTGGTGAGGAAACGTAATGAAAGGAGGCGATTCTCTCTTTTCTTTTTTGTTGCTTCAAAGAGGTGAAATTAAATCAGGACACTTCGCTGCATGTACAGTTTCCTAAATGAAAGCTCGGACCAACCCACGAACATCCCCGTTTAAATAAAGTTTAAATAATATAAAAAACTGGATATAAAATCAGACTGAGGTATGAACTCTGCTGGTGTGATAAGACAGAGGCCTGAGGAAAAATATTTAAACGCCAATCAGCTGATGATCAGATTAAAAGGAGTCGTCTTGTGATTCTTCATCTTACACAGACGCCCTGTCGCTGCCCATTAGTGGGCGGTGAAATGGTCCACGACCACTCCAACAGTCATTTTCACATGAGAACGTTTGGTTTGAACATATGACACGTGTTCCGTTCACAGCATTAGCGTGTTCACAAACAGGACGCGCTACAGGAAGTCTGAAAACCCTCTTTTTAAAAACTGATCACGTCTTTAATCAAACTTCAGGCGCTACGGGAGAAAGACCATTTTAAACCGCACGCAAGCCGCAGCGGTCTCTCAGCTCCGGGTCCACACGTGTGAACAAGAAGTCAGGAAGTGCTCACCGCTGCAACACACAAGAAGACACGCACACATACACACACACGTTTAAAGCAGTCCCTCTGAGTCCAAAGAGTCCATGTTCAGTCCTAAAAGTTCCCACAAGTCCTTGCTGCCTCCAGGCCAAAAGGATAAAGGTACAAAACACGAATCTGGCCTGCACGCTGTTGATCAAAACAGTCTCTCCAGACCAGATTAGAAACACTGTGACGAAGGCCACGGGAAGAAAACGTCCTGTAAACACCATCAGAAACAGGACCAATCAGACTCCCGCGCTCCATCTGGGTGCAGCTTGATGGCTGCGGCCTCGTGGTGCACCAGTCCATGGCAGGGAAACATAACAAGGCAACATGCAGCAGAGGGTCAGTCCAGTCTGCCTGTCAGTCAGCGTGCGGGGCAGCATAGTGCTCTGTGAGGGTGTGTGTGTGTCTGTGTGTGCGTGCGTGTGTGTGGGGCGTCACGTCAGTCTGTCCTCCACACACACCACAGCCACACATGGTCAATGAGGAAGGCTACGCTACATTTTTGGCACCTCCACAATCTTCGGC
>NW_005187603.1:256455-267912 GCF_000239375.1 Pundamilia nyererei
GCCCCCTCACCCTGCAGCTTATATGAAGGGGCCGCCAGGCATACCCAGGAAGTTGGGCGCTCTCATGGACATGGGTGGAGGCGCCGATGAGCCGCTCCAGTGCACCTTCATGTGGTGCCTCAGGTTGGACTTGGAGGAGAAGCGCTTGTCGCACTGCTGGCAGGAGAACGGCTTCTCCTTGGTGTGGATGCGGCGGTGACAGATGAGCGCAGTGGAAACCCTGAAGGACTTCCCGCAGTCAGGGCACTGGTAGCGTTTGGGCTCAGTGTGGATGCGCCGGTGGTTCTTCAGGGACATCAGGTTGGGGAACTCCTTCTGGCATGAGCTGCAGAAGTAGGTCCCGGTCTTGTGGCTGTTCTTGTGGTTGAGCAGGGAGCTGGCGTGGCGGTACGAGCGACCGCACTGGTCACAGACATGGGACTTGACGACCTCGCTGTTGCTCCCTTGGCCGCGGACTTTGGCGACGTTGCTGGGATTGAGTCCTTGCTCTTGCATCAGGGTGAGGTCCAGGCCTGACCCCCAGCCCAGGTCCTGGGAGCCCCCTGGGCGGGGCTGCTGGGTTCTGGGCTGGCGGGGCTGCGGTGTCTGGCCATGAGTGATCTCCATGTGGAGCCTGAAGCTAGCCTGCGTGGGAAAGGCTCGCTGGCAGGACCGGCAGGTCAGCTCCCGCTGCTTCTGGTGTACACGCCGGTGGTTGTAGAGCTGGGAGGAAACTCGAAAGGCCTTTCCACAGTCGTGGCATCGGTGGCGCCGCGTCTCAGAGTGGATACGGCGATGGTTCTTCAGGGCAAGCAGGTTGGAGTAGGTCTTGAGGCACACGGCGCAGTGGTAGATGCCGACAGTATGGGTGTTCTTGTGGTTGAGGAGGGAGCTGGCATGGCGGTAGGAACGGCCGCACTGATCACATCTGTGCAGGGACAAACAAAGAAGAAGAGGGGTGGAGGAGAGAGGAAGGAGATTAGCAACGGAACATGGATGTCCGATTTCAATGCTGTAGCCAAATTCATCTGGTTACCACTTTTTCTGGAGAAGTATTTCAAGTATTTTTACTAGTCATCATCTAGGATGTTGCACATACAGGTATATGATCTGAAATCCGGCTCAAAGCTTTCAAAGAAGTCTACAAAGTGGTGTACCATTAATGATTTCTACACAGGTCATAGGGGAGAGGACTGCTGGGTGGGTGAGGGAGGGAGGAACATGGGAGACACTATGGAGAAACAAGTGTAGGGAACTGGAAGGTATCTGCTGCTCCCTGCACTGCACAAATAAAACAACCTTCTGTCTCAGCCTTCTTTGGATACTGAATGTAGTGATGAGAAACCATCAAACATGCCCAAAGAACCACTACCATGCATCAAGACTCCTGTAGGTGTTAAGACTGGTGACCTGTGGACATGTGCAGTGCAGCTAGCTCCAAATACTTCCTAATCTTCCCTTTCAGAACATCAAAATGCAACAGCCCCATCACATAACTGCAGTTCCTAATCTATTAGCTAACCAGTGTCAGAATAAACACAAAGACTGCAATCAAAATCAGAACAGAAGCAAGGAACACACAACATCAACACTTCAATATGCTGCACACAAAATACTACTTAAAGAGTTCGAAAAAAACAAAGCATGTAAACAGTACATCTGAACATGACATGTTTGACTGAGGCTAGCCTAAAAATGTCTGATATATGCTAACTGTAAGCAAACGGGGTTGACTTATCTGGTCTCTCCACTAATTCAATTTGTCCAAACTTCAGAAAAATCCGAATTCCGGCACGCGTATGGTCCCAAGGAAGCCGGATTGGAGATCATATACCTGTAATAGACATGTAGAGACCTAAATTTATCTTCACTATTTGTTTGTTTCAACTTCGAAGAATCACAAACAACTGACGAGAACTCACGTGTACCGACACTCTTCGCCCTCTCCCGTGGGTGCAGTGGCCTTCCTCCTGACTTCCATGCCTACCTGGTTGTCCCCGCAGCGGTGCCTGGCCAGACCGGACCTCCCCTGGAAACTCTTCCCACAGGTGGGGCAGCCAAACGGGGTGGCGCCTTCCTCGTGGACTTTCTGGTGGTTGCGGAGGAACCGGGCCAGTCGGAAGGCTTTCCCACATGTGTGGCAGATGTGCTTCTTCCGCTGCGTGTGGATGCGCATGTGGTTGCGTAGAGCCATGTAGTTGGTATAGGGCTTGTCGCAGAAGTTGCACCTGAAGTTTCCGGTCTTGTGGGTGTGCTTGTGGTTCAACAGGGAGCTGGCGTGTTTGTAGGCGCAGCTGCATAGGTCGCAGGCATAGGGCCTCTCGTCAGAGTCCATGTCTACCGAGTTCTTCTCGGTACTGATGGTTGTCGAGGTGTTGGTGGAGGACGATGAAGGCAGGTGCTGGGCTGGACAGTCATGAGCCGCGAGCTCGTCAGCTGTGGCAAAGCCTTCGCAGCAGCCGTCGCACTCGAAATCCATCTGAGCGCCAGGGCCTTGTGGGCCTTTGCACAGGCCGGCTGTAGTGTGGGTAGCGAGCTGCCTTTGGGTGCGGAAGCCCTTGCCACACTCTTGGCAGTTGTGCTTCTTTTGTGCAAAATGGAGACGAAGGTGGTTTTTCATTGCAAGCCTGTTCGGATATGTAGAGTTGCAAACATTGCAGTGGTACTCTCCAATTTTGTGAAGGTTCTTGTGATTGGCCAGGCTGCCCGCATGGCGGTAAGTCTTTCCACATTCTTCACAGGCAAACGGCCGCCGTGCACTTTCGGCAGGATCAAACTTCTGGGGTCTGGAAGTACCGGCTGACGAATAGGGCTTTTTGAACCCTTGGTGGCTGTATTTGACCCCCATCACCTGGCCCTTCGATGGCTCCCCTCTCATAGTCTGCATTTGAGATGGGTCAGGCTGCTGGAAGCGGGAACCGTTTGGGCCGGTCCGAACAAGGCCTTTGGCTCGGTGTTCTTCATGGAGACGGAGATGGTTGATCAATTGCTTTTGGATCTTGAAGGCTTTGCCACATTCTTCACACTTGTGCCTGTAGCAAAAATAGGCAAAGGTAAAGAAAAAAAAACAAAAAAAAAAAAAAACAGCAATATCTCTTTCAGTACATTTCAAAAGCAAAATGACACTTTGTAGGTATTTCTAGGGTGGCCTAAGTCAGATTCTTAATAAGGTTAGCAGTTCTCAGCAGTTTTACTAGCCTCAGACCCCTACCTACTTTGGCAACAATTCTCCTGTACTTCAAAGTTTAGATGAAAACCAATGAAAATGTTATCCATAAATCTTGCCAACTAAAGTCAAAAAACTCACTTTGACAGAATGAGATCTTTATTAGCCAAACAGTTTTAATTTGTCACATGCCTCAATTGGTGCTCAGTACCTATAACTGTAAAATAGCTACAAAATTTATATAAAAATCAACAAAACTTTATTAACGTCTTTACTTTATTTACAAAACAAGAGTAACATGATAATTTTGGATTTGACCTCCAGTAGGCACTACCATTAACTGTTTCTAATGTTAACTTTTTAAAGAATTTGTTGAGAGACATTCGAAACTGGCAGAAGACCTACCTCTTTAAGTCAAAGTGGGTCCTTTGGTGATTCTTGAGAGCCAGCAGGTTGTAGTAACGTTTTTGGCAGACAAGGCAACGGAAAACACCGGTCTTGTGGGACTTCTTGTGGTTAAGGAGAGAGCATGGGTGTCTGTATCCTCGCCCACATTGGTCACACTTGTGGGGCTTGTCACTCTGATCGACCATTGGCCTACGTCCATCTGCGCCAACGTCACAACTTCTTCCAGCGACACCACCGCCAACGCCCTCTCCTCCAGACATCCCTTTGGCTCCATTTAGGCCGGGCTTGTTCATCGAGTTACCTCGATTCTTCCCAGGGCACAGGTGGGTGATCAGATGGTGGCGATCGGCGAAAAACATACCACAGTCAACACAAATGTGGCTCCGGCCATCCATCTTTTCGTTGCCGTTGGCTGAACTCCCTGCAATACCCTGTTGCTGACCATCTGGCCTTTGGGGCCCATGGATTAACTGATGATTCAGGAGATCCTGCTTTCTGGCAAAAGTCTGGCCACAGGTACAGCAGATCATCCTCCAGTCCTGCTGCAGGTTGGAGGGTCCTGGCCCTGTGGGGTTGTTGGCATGACTACGCAGGTGACTTCTGAGAGCTCTCAAACTAGCATAGTGGTTGCCACAAACTGAGCACTGATACACCTCTCCATCATCATCGTCATCTTTGTCATTGCTTCCCATTCTCTTGCCTCCACTTTGAGGATACTGTCGTTGACTGCCGCCTTCTTTCAGGCTGCTGGAGCTTCCAGCAGGCAGCGAGGTTCCACTGGAGCTATGGTAGTTCATATTCCCCATAAAACCATTGGACATATTGGCCTGCTGCTGCTGCTGGCCACGGCGGGGACACATGTGCGACTTGATGCCAGACACATCGCCATACATCTCACCACAGTCGGCACATACGTGTCGGTCGGCTTGCCGGTGAGCAGAGCTGCTCTGGGAGAGTGAGCTGCCATCAAAGCGATCATGGAACTCAAGAGAGTCTAGCCCACTGCTGTGGCCTCCATCTGGTACAAAGTGGGCAGCTTCGCCGAGATTTCCTGGCAGGGAGATTGGAGTGGTGGCACCACTACCTTCCTGGACGTAGCTCTGCTGCGAGTCCAGAGTCAGGGGCTCTGGGGATAGCCAGTCGTTGCTGTCATTGTTAATAGGCTGATTGGAAGGACGACCCTTGTGGCTTCGTAGGTGGCTATGTAGTGCTGCCAGGTGAGGGTACTGCTTACAGCAGATGGTGCACTGGTAGTGGCCCGTTTGGTGGCAGCGTTTGTGGTTGACCAGGCTTCCTGCATGCCGGTAACTTTTGCCACACTCCCCACACTTAAAGCGCCGCTCTTCATCATCTGGAGAATTAGCCTGGGGCACACGACCTCCTGACGGGGAGGCCACCGAGCTCTGGGATCCAGAACTTAGAGTCTCCGAGTTGAGGATGGAGCTGTCCTGACTATGGGAGGGAGGGTGGGGATCATGAGTTAGATAATGGACTTTCAGTGTCTCCAGATCTGGGTGTCCTGCGCCACAGTATGCACATGTATAGATGGGGTTGTTGACTGGAGGGCCCATAATGGGGTCATAGGGGCCCCTCTTCTCAGTCGGCACTGGTGGCAGAGGCAGAGGCAGAGGGTCCCCCAGCGCCGGCGTGTATGCCGGGGATCGAACAGCACTCAGATTATGAGGCATGATGCCTGGAAAACTCCGTGGCAGGCTGAGGGTAGGTGAAGCAGTGTTGTGCAGCAGAATGTGTTCTTGGAAATCTGCCTTATTTGGCAGCGCTACCTGGCAGAGGTGGCAGAAACAGGTGGTAGTGTCTTCACTTTGAGAGGACTGAGTGCCAGTGCTGCGCTCCGAGTCGTGGAGGCTGCTGCTGCTACTGCTGCTGCTCACCATTGAGGCCCCAGGGGTCTTGAACTTCGAGTGAGTTCTCTCGTGGCTGTTTAAGGCAGCCAGGTTGCCAAATTGTTTGAAACACACAGAGCACTTAAAAGTTCCTTGTTGGTGACACTTCTTGTGGTTCACCAGGCTACCGTGGTGCCGGTAAGTTCTGTCACACTGATCACACTTGAAAGGTCTGTCCCAAGCGTCGTCAGATTCAGGGGAGCCTTTTTTTCCGTGTTCGTCTGTCTCGTGGCTTTGCAGGACACTATGTCCCATACCACTATTGTTCAAATGGGAGCGCCCAAACCCGTCCGAGAGGTCCTGGGTGAGACCGTAGTCCCTCTCGTCGTGGCCGGCTTCTTCGGGCACTTCCTCGCTTTCTTCCTCTGTGTGTGCACTACTAGGGGATAAAGTATGGATCCGTAAGTGATTTTTCAAAGCTACTGCATTAGGCAGCGTACGTGTACAAACAGGACACTGGAATGATCCAACTTCGTGAGATTTTTTATGATTGGCTAGACTAGCTGCGTGTTTATAAATTCGTCCACACTGTTCACACTCAAAACGACCGGTCTCTTCTTGCTGATAATGTGCTTTCATATGTTCTAGAAGACTTGGAGTACTCGGGCAAACCATATCACATTCTTTACAGGGGAAACCCTTGGCACGACTCATATCATGCATTGCCATAGTACTCTAAAGCAAATCGTTTGGAGGGAATCACGGTTCACAACAGAGCAATGAACAGTGATGTTGAGGAGGTGGGGGAGGAAACTGTAGGGCTTAGCTCTTTAGCTGAGGGCAGCAGTGGAGGCCATTTTCTCCCTGGGAGCCGTCAGCGCAGGTCAATCAGGACCCACCCCGGGAGGTGGCAGGCCTGCGGGGGTCACACCGGCCAATGAGGTATCACTGTGGAGAAACAAAAGAAGAAGAAAAAGAAAACAGGTTACTCAAATACCTACTTATCTTTTGTTAAAATCTCGAAGTTCAGTCCAGGTCCCTCAGTTTAAGTTTCAGCTATTTGCTATTGATTATAACAGAATCTCAAAATGACTGGGATATTCAGGAAAGCCCTACAAAGATTATTTAATATAAATAGTTTGGTCCTAGGTTCTGTTATCATTTTAATTTTCTTTATTATGCTTTTGCATCACAAATTTTATAGCTGGATATAGAAATTGTGGATGGTGATCTTAAGGATCAGCAATAGTCCGAGTGATCACTAGCAGCTTGCTAACCACAACAATTAAGTAGCACAGTTGCACAAGCATCAGCTGTAGCTTTAATAAAGTGTCAGACCAAACATTTCAAATTAGTTTAACTGGAAGACTCTAGAAACAAAATATCATTTTTTAAATTATACCAATAAATGACCATTAAATGGATGTAACTTCTTTGTCAGAAAAAAAACAAGGCAGTGGGTAAGTGCTTTAATCTTCATGTTATCTGAAGGCCATCAGACAGCGATACCTGTGGTTGCAAAAACATTTCCCCATCTTATAGAAACTAATTTCTTAGCTTATCTCTAAAAATGTCTTGTAGTTCATGGTCTCAGTTGTTTTGGGTCATACTGTTCAAAAGTGACTTCTATCTTGCGAATTTTGGACAGGACGATCCGACTTGTGAATGGATCGGCCCACGGTCAGGTAAACCTGATCCAGTCCTAGTCGCCACAGCAGGGTGAGAGCAGAAAACCACCTGATCTGCACGATGATAACGGAGCAGCAGGCCAAACTTTAGGAAACACGTCAGGTGTAATTCAACCTCCTGATTTATTTGAATGTGACAACTTGTTAAAACTTGTGTAACCCCTCCAATGTGTGAGGCAACTCCATTTATATTTTAAGAGAAATATTCTGAAACTATTTTGATATTTAAAACATCAATTTCCAGTTTGAAAAATGTGCTGCTTTTCCGTGTCAGTAACGGTTGGATCACTTTTATGTTCTGAGAAGGGAAAAAATGTAAAAGTTTATTTTTCACTCATTAGACAACAGTTTGATTAAAATCTGCCTCGATCAAATAGTTTGTGTTTTCTGTTAGGACCCCAGTGGGATGCAGTCTAACCGATCAGAGACCGAACCTCTAAAGTCCAGATTAGTTGGACTTTACATGTATGACTGAAAAACCAGAATATCAGTGATGCAGGACCTGATCCGCCTCACTGTGCATTGCACTGCCTATAAAACTACAAACGGGACCTCTGCATTGAGCACAATGCGAGTAAATACCCACAAATATTCACTGTTGTTTGGATTAAATTCAGACCCATCATGCAGGAGGAGGAGTGGATTTTGTGAAATATGGATGGATGGCAGCATGGCACAAACTCAATGCTTCTTTGGCCAAGTGTGAGAAGAAAATGAGACACTTAGAGGACAGGCTCAGTCGGTTAAAGACAAGAAAGCAGTCCAAGCGGACGTGCTGATGCTGCTGATGAATCGGTCCTGTTTGGGTTTGCTGGGACTGAAAATGCTCCGGTTTATTGTATGGTTCCAGGAGCAGTTGCTGTGTTTCTGCTGGTTGTGGAGGCGTGAGATTCAGGTTTGTCCAGACATCGCGTGACAGTGAGCGCTGCACCTGTCAGCGAGTTTCACTGGGAAATAGAGAATTCCCTTATTTTCCAGATTAAAGAAGCACAAGTGGAGGAAATGTCGGTCAGCTTGGCCTTCAGGTGTCGCGTTTTGTTCCACCGACAGCTCAAACGTCCTCACTCTACAAAAGCCACAGCTCCACTTCAGAAACGACTGAAATTTAACTACAGCTCGTTAAAATGTGCTCTCCAAAACCACAACTCCCAGAAATATACAAAAGTATATCTTAAAAAATAGTTTAAAATGCTTGTGATTATTTTTCTGAGTGAGACATTTGGTGGAAGTCTGACACAAACTGATCAGGAATCAGTTCAACAGATCCTTCAGTGGGATTAAAGTGTCTGCATCCTTTTTAACAGGCTCATGTGTAATCTGTAATCTGTGGCAGATTACAGCAGCCGTTCGTGTTCATCTCATTACACACAGCTGGGTTCAAACACTGGCTCGAGGCCCGCTCAAAGACTTTCCAGGTTTCTCCTGATAACACAGATCCCTATAAAACTCCAACACGAGCTCATCTGTGTAGGTTCAAGCCTCGGCCAGTGTTTGGCTTAAACACCGTTCATAACGTCGGTGACGTCAATAACCGAGCATATGAACAAATCTGAACATCATGAATCACAGCAGAGACGCACAGATTTAGATTTTCTACAACTGACGCCTCAAAGAATTATTCTTTTTTAAGAGTGAAAATGTAAAATATTGTTTCTTACGTTTTCTGGGGGAGTTAAAGAACTGTCACGTGGCTGTCACTTAAAATCTATGGGCTCAAATTGTGGTCAAAATTCGTACTTGTAACTTGAAACTTGAGTGCAGAGTTTCACACGTATTTTTTGGCTAAGTCCACACACATATCTTTTTTACACATACAAATCCTGATTTACAAGTACAAAATATTTATGACTACAATTTGAGCCCATAAAAATCATTTAAAATAAAGTCCTCCAAAGCCACAGTCCAAACATCGTCTCCGTGTGCAGGACTTTATGAAAAGGAAATATATACATAAACCTACACAGTTTGTGTATCAGGCTGTTAACATGGGGGTCAATGGGTACGGGCTCTCTGCTGCCTCTGCTGGATGTCAGAAGAACTGAAGCGTTTAGAACACAAAGGGTCTCATGGGCAGATTTTCTGATGGCATTACAACTGAACCAGCCTTTGCTTACGATGGTTTTATAGAACAACGTCTATAACGACTGATCTGAGATTTCAGCTTAATTTAAATGTGAGCAAACCGAGAGGCTGAAACCTCCTGTTAGACATAGTAATGGACCGCCGAGCTGGGTCCTACGTAAACATCACCACCTCAGCTTCAAACTGCCGACTGTGATGCAGCAGCAGACAGTATAAATCTTAAAGCTTAACTTTATGGACCACAGCTCAGGCGTTTCGTGAAGAAGGAAACACCCAGATTTGTGTTAAATAACATATCACAGTTATGTGGAGGAGAGACTGAGGAGGAGCTTCTTCCTGCAGGCGATACGGTCTCTCAATCACACCACCACACAGTACTGACCCACACATACGGTTCTTACACACACACTGGACATTGTTTTCACTTCATTACTTAAATCACGCTGCTGTTATTGTGTATATATTTATTTATATTTCTTCATACATTCTTATATAGTTCTATATTGTGTATTTTGTTGTACAGTTATTTTATTTTCAACTTTAATTTATATATTTTATCTTATTCTCCCAGTTAAATTTACCCTTCATTCTAATTTGTGTTGTACAGTTATTTCATTTTTAACCTTAATCTATATTTTATTCCTTCCTAGTTAAATTTACCCTTTTTAATTTTTCATATTTATTTCCTATCTTATTCATAGCCTTTTCCTTTTTTGTTTTCTTTAGGTCACGAGCAGTTGTCCAAGCATTTCACTGCATATCGTACTGTGTATGACTGTGTACGTGACAAATAAAATTTGAATTTGAATTTGTGTGTAGTCTCCACTGGAGAATCTCTATGAGCAGGAAAAGGCCCGGAATACAGATGTTGGCTAACGGGAAAAGAGCGTTGACAGGAAGGAGGATCAAACGGTTTACAAGCCGTCACGGGCGATAGCGTCAGCACTACGAGGACACCACCTGGTCATCAGGTGGGATTTAAGGTCTCGGGTTTGTGTTTATGTTCTCTTTGGCTGAACAGAGAGGAATTATGGGAATTCAGCTAAACAAACTTGCTCTAAAACCCAACAGCACCCAGTCAGCAGCGAATATATCAGCGGTGAGGCTAAACTACAGGACTGATCAACACAAATATACCCAATCAACCACGGATGTTTGATCAGTGCATGTCTCATTAAAGGTGAGCTACCTGTGAGAGGACAGAGGTCACCCGGGTCTCAAATGTGGTGCTGCAGGTTGGAGCTTTAAGTGATTTAGTCAACAAGTTGTTGGATGTTTGTTAAATATAAAACATGAGCATGAAAACCTGAGCTGAGCAGCACAAATCGGTCCAGGAACTCAATTAAAACGATTCAAGAGGAAGCAGAGACGGATTGTCTGCGCAAGAAAAACACGCCAATCTCCACACAAAAATATTTACCGTCGTACCGTTATCACCACGGTCGTTTCATTAATGAGCAATTAACAGATTCACCGGTAATGAGCGAGAAACAGAAGAACAAAGAAAGAAAGGAAGGAAGCAGGAAACGAGGTGAGACACGAGGGGAGGCGTGGGGGAGGGGAAGGAATGAAGGAAGGGGAAAAACAGAAAGAGAGGGAAAAGGAGGGGTTGGGGTGGGGGGCTGCAGTGGAAAATAAAGGTGTGGAGGAGGGTTTGATTGGCAGGAGAGGTAACCTGAGGAGGAGGAGGGGAGGCGCTGACGAGCTGCAGTCTGACAGGCAGGAAGGCAGCAAGGAAAATAAACAGCAGCAGGAGCGAGTGAAGGATGTGAGGGGAAACTTCCTCTACATCTCCCTGCAGAGCTTTTACCTGCAGAGCCCCCCACCTCAGCCCACAGGCGGCACGATGCCTTCACCAGCGGGGACACAAGAACCAGATCGGTGCCTTTTCCTGCACATAACCCAGCATCATCGCCTCAGAGCAGGCGAGTGCTGTGTTTATCAGAGCCGCGGTGCATCAACGTGTTCAGCTGACTTTGTTATCTTTATCATCCTTCTTGATCATTATGAAGCTTTTCGTTTGTGAACTCGGGCACTTTTCTGTTTTTTGCTTCTTGTTTTTTCTCCTTGCAGTTCCTCTGGGGTCCAGCAGAGGCAGTAGTGCCTCAGTCCCCATAGACTCCCATAGAAGTTAAAACTGTACAGCAGAACATAATCAATCAATCTTTATTTATAAAGCACTTTTCATACAGAAAAAATGTAGCACAAAGTGCTTTACATAGTTAAAAGCAGCCCACCCCACCCTCCAACTCACTCCCCACACTCTCAATACACATATATCCCCCCACCC
>NW_005187603.1:268115-274642 GCF_000239375.1 Pundamilia nyererei
ACAGCCCCGGTGCAGAGAGCGCCCTCCGAGGAAACACTGGAGATATGACGCAATACGATATATACAGGGTAAAATGATCAAATAATTAAGAACAGGATACAATATAAATATAAATAGAGTAAGAAGATTAAAAAATGAATAAGAATAAAATCAAAAAAATATTAGGTAAATCCTAAATTAATAATAGAATAACAGGATAGAATAAATAAGCATAAAAAATAAATAAACGCTAAGTAAAAGCTAAATTAAAAAGGTGGGTCTTGAGCCTTAACATAACATGTTTACGGCGGGATAAAGACGACAGCAGTAGCTGCTAATAAAGTTTGGCACATCTGTAAGGACCATTTACTGATGAGTCGTTACTCAAGAAAAAAACAGCTGAAAAAAAGACGACTTTTTCAACGTATTTGTCAGACTCTCAGCAGGAAACGGAGCATCTGACACTGCATCGCTGACAACTTACTGTCCACTCTTTGTGAGGAAGTAAAACACATGACCGACATGTAAAGGAGAGATGGACTTGTTACCAGCCACATGTTTAAAACCAGCCTGCCCATTACTTCCTGTCATGTGTCTCCTGCTCTACTGATGGATGTCCATTTTAAACACAGCCAAGTTAATAATGAGCCCACTGTATGTACAGTAATCCCTGAGAGCCCCAAGTTCAGGCTGCAGACTGATTGACACTCAGTTTATCAGTGTTTTCATGCCATTGCATCTCTACGAGGTCACAGAGCTGTCCAGCTGGGACAGCCAAACAGAAGATGTGGACGCATTTCTATTATTTATTTATTTTTTTAAACCTAATGAGGCAAAAATTTGCTTTCTAGAAATCGCTGAAAATTCCCCAGCTCATTTACATTAAGACTTTTCTCTTACAAATGTAATAAAATCTTTTATTCTAATATGGCAGCGAGACATTTTCTCTGCCTAAATATGTGCTGGTTAGGATGAACGCAGACACCTGAGCGTGCTCTGTTACTTTCATGTAAAGGAAACGATCGAGGAGAAGATAAGACATGAAAGCGTGAAGCCTCCCAGTGTGTTAAACAGGGACTGTGAATCGCGCTGCTGTAGCAGAGTCCAGGAATAAACGGAAACGAGCAGGTCGCCCTTAAATGCCAAGGTTACGTTCAGACCGCCACTGCGACGAGTTTTAATGATGGAGAGGAGGAGCGGGGGGAGTAAACAGGGAGGAGGTGCTGCATTCGGCCAGATGTTTGATGTGAGGACAAAGAAAGCCCACGGCAGTAGCAGAGGCGACAGGAGACGCCACCGGCGAGGGAAACAGGCCAGTCGTGATTTCATTACAGAGTAACCTGGCGTTCATTTCCTCACTGTTCAGTCACACAGACCGCAGATTAAAGCGCTGCAAATTTATTTCTCCTTTACAAACAAGAACAAATCACACACTCCATTTAAATATCAGTGATTCGACTCTCCAACGCTCACAGAGTGCTCATGCTTTATTGGCTGCGGCTGAGTGTCGAGGCGAATCTGAAACACGAAGAGGGACCTGAAATTTAAACCGTCTTGTTAGCGCTCTGCCATCAGCCACAGGTAGGCGCAGCTCTACCTGTGGCTCCCATGAATCAAACAGCTGAAGTGTGTGCGGTCCACGGTGGATCTCAGATCCTCACTGAGCTTCAGTTTCTCTGACTAACTTAAAGGAGACGCTGGAATATTTCTGTAATACACTCAGATTACTTCAAACTGTGCATGATCGAGAATAAATTATTTCAGAATATCTGCATTTTATTTTTTAATGCATTCTGCACATTTACCTCCGAGTGCTTCACAGAATAATCAGAGGACAAATTTACAGAGACTACACTGAAAATAATCACATTTAATCAAATTCCTGTAGAAAAAGTCAAATTCCCTCTCTGCTGCTTTTCCGTCTCATACATGATCAATAAAGTGAATATTTGGAGGCAAAGAAATTGATTTGAACACTTTCAGCTTTGAGGTTTTTTTTAAATGAAGTAACAATGAACAACCTACCTAATGAGAATAGCGGCTAATACAGCCCTCATGTTTGACCATGTGGCTTATCTTACAGTATTCAGATTTGCATATTATTAAATAACAGTTAAACACTGATTAGAGCTCAATTACTCAAAAGAAAAATCAGCAATTATTTTTACAATGCATCACTTCCTTTTTCAGACAAAAAGACTGTTTTTTCTCTCGTATACGATCAATAAAGTGAATTTATGCAGGACCAAGTCAAGCAATCTGCTTCAAACCCTTTCAGTTCAACAAAATCCAATTAAAAGGAAGAAACTGTATAACAAAGAGAGAGAGAGTTATTTGAGATTTTAGTGTCCACATTTAATTTTCCTGCTTTTGCTTTGCGTCTCTGAACTTATAGTTGAACCAAAGATTTCACCTCCGTCCCACGAGCATCACAGCTTTAGAAACTTGTGTTTTCATGTTACAGCAAATCAAAAATATCTGATATCTTCAGGAAAACGAAACCTTTTCCCCGCCCGAGTGACTCTCAACATTTCAGATCCTATTCAGTTTTTTTCCCCTGTGTGAAAAGAACAAACTCATTTTCTTCATGTTGAAACAGAAAATATCTGAATAATGACACAAATGAAAGTTTAAAAATATACCTGACACTCAGGCTCATACAGTTTTTCTACACATGGATTCATATGATGTCACACAGAGTGGACAGAAGCTCCACCCAACTTTGTATCATATCTAAACGTTTGTGTAGTTACACACCTCTCCACTAAAAGTAAAATAAACAACTGAATTTTTGTGGGCCACCCCCCTCTCACCCAGTTTGTACAAATAAATAAATAAATAGATAAACTCAGCGCCCATCTGGTGTTTCACTCTTTAAGGATTACTCTGAACTGCAACACATTGTTAACACTTAACAGAGCCGCTTTGTGGCTGGGAGCCCACGTACGGACCCGAGGCTGCTCACAGAGACGTCCACGGCGATAATGTGGGTCAGGTTTTCCACACGAAGGGTCTCATTCACACTGGGATGTGATCGGGCCCGGGAGCGGCAGCCAATCAGCAGCCTGTCACTTTTTCCTTCCATCATGTAAACAAACCGCCCTGCTTCGTTAAACTACCGCAGGATCAAAAGAGCCGCTGCGCTCGCTCCCGCCGCGGTGTTCCCCGCTCCTCTCTGCCCGGCGAAGGCAGGTCTGCCTCCAATGTGCGCAGCGGGGCTCCCTGACCTTGGCTTGTCTCCTCTCGGTCGGGATTTGCTGGGACAAAGCGGGGCATCTTCTCCTCGACACCCGGCCGACATTTCCTCCTCCAGACCGCAGCTTTCCGCCGCTGGAGGAGGACGGGGTGAGCGATGGGGGAGACGCCTGTGGCTGTTTTCCTATGTGATGCTCCCAGCAGAGCTGGTAGATCACCGGCAGCCATCAGCCCACTTTCACTGAGACCCCATCTCACTCGGAAAATGGCTTTCGAGCAGCGAGCCATTTTCCCCCAGCTAACGGGGGTTAGCTCGCGTTTTAGCCCCGCAAACGGAGCCCGCTGGTGGTCTCCAGCTGCGGGCCGAGCGGGGCTCACAGAGCGAAACACGACGCAGATTGACGGCGGAGTGAGTCCCGACCGTCTCCGTCTTTGTATAAGACGCATTTTGTAGAGAAGAGGCGCTGAAAGCACGCGCACGCACACACGCACACACGGCCGAGCTAACGCTAGCGTTAGCACGCGGCTAGCCCGTTAGCAACCCCCCGCTATGACAGAAAGGGGGTATAACGGAAGTTCAACACAAGAAAAGCACAAACAGACACACAAAAACACCGTGGCTGGGCCGCACACGCCACCGAGAGCCCGCACTTTACTCACAAGCGAGGAGAAGCTGCAGGAACTCGCAGGGGTTAGCGTCCCAGCTAGCCTTAGCAACCCCAGGCTAGTCCGGAGCGACACAAAGATCTCGACAAACACACCGCGGCCCCCTTTGATGGAAAACCGCGTTTTCGAGGCGTTTCGCAGCGCACACTTACCCCTCAAATGGCCTCTGCGCCCGCAGGGTGAACGATGCACGGCGCGGAGATGCAAAATGAGCCACTTTCACGGATTAGGCATGATTATTTTTCCTCCCCTGCTCATCACCGACTTTTGGTTGTTGGCTCGGTCCCCCTGCCGCCGCTTCAGCAGCGTACTTCCTGCCGCTGCCGCTGCTAGCCGAGCGCAGCGCCGCTCGGTCGCACGCGCGTCATCACACGCACAGTGAAGTCCTCGCGCCGCTGTAGCGGCACGGCGCGCTGGCGGCGCCGGGCTCTCAGGGCTCGGACTCAGCGGTGTCCATTTTGGCGCAGACACACCGACCGCAGCCCGGCCCGTCAGGGAAAAACAGAACCGAGCCGAGGGACTCGTTCAGGCGCTCACACCTTGGGCCCTGCAGCCGCCTCTGTGTCGGTCCCTGTGCCCACTAATCAGCCGCCAATTATTATCCCACTCAGTGCGGCACCGATCACACAGGTGAAGGTGAGGCCGGTCTGCATGACGCACAGACTCGTGCTCAGGACTGGGAAGTCTGCAGTGTGACCATTAAACACTCACCTGTGCTGTTCTGTCCCCGCAGCAGGTTCACACACACCTGAAACATGCTACACTCTGCATCATAACGGTAACTTTGGGACTTTTACACACTGTAGTAAACCTTGCTCAACAAACCCAGGTGATATGATGTTATATATGGTGTATAATATGTGATACAGGTGTCACAGGTGTAATGGTTTCTGGAGATGTTGCTGCAGCACGTTCCTGCATTGCTGATTGTCTCCCAAAACAGGGATGGACAAAGAAGTCTAAACCAGCCTTCTCGGTACAGCACATCATTTTCAATCATTCATACATTGTAGCTGAGATGTTGTGTCTCTGGGGTATACAGATGGTTCTGAATCTCGGAGTCCACCCTGGAGCTGACTCCCTTCAGTAAGAGCATGCTCACATTTCCCACAAACTGTGTTCGTCCTGCAGATCCTTCATAAAAACACAACATCAGACAGCACCGATGCTTTGGTGTCAAAGTTCTAACAAACAAACCAGTGTCGAGTCGTCATTTTAAGATGGAGCATTAATGCGATCCCGAGCCTGCTGTGAATGAAGTGGGCCAGCAGCTCTCCCCTCACAGACTCTGAGGAGGTCCTTCATTAAAGTTATACAACAGCTCCATGAAGCACCAATAAAACGTCATGAAATCAATAAACATATTGATCTGCAGAGCACAAGGATCAGACGAGTCCCTGCAGGAACAATCAGTGTGAATGCAAACCTCAGCTGGTCCATTCATCAGTCAGCTGACTGTCAGAAAAAACAAACTTATACCAGAATAAAAGAATATAAAGTAATCCCAAAAGTCCCTTCAAGTAATACTTCACAATAAAAGTCTAATCAGATCTAATCGACATGTTTCAGTGTGAGATGGTGGAAAAACCAAAAAGTTTTAAACTGAAACAACATTTTATCAGCACTTTTTCCCTTTTTTGTACAAACTTTCCCGCATTATGAAGACTGAATACTGTTTATCTCCCTTTTGTTGTCTTATATTTATTATTTTCATAATATCACAATGTCTCTTAACCCAGCCACATGGGGACCACGAGCCAGTGTAGTCCTGGTTCAGATAAACTGGGAGGGTTTTATCAGGAAGTCCATCTGATGTCAGAGCAAACATGCACATCGTAAAGATGAGATGGTCAGGTTAACGAGCACCTGTGCTCTGTGTGGAGCTGATGGATGAAGAGCAGGATGGAGGAAGTGAGGTCAGCCGAGGTTATCACAGCTAACTGAACCAAGTGTGAAAAATCCTTTTAATCAACTCAAGTAAAAATTGAATTATTTTTGTAAACTTGCAAAACAAAATAAAACAAAATAAAAATAATAATAGAAGGAAAGTTTGGTGAAGAGGAAATGTTACTATGTAAATATTGCAATGAATTCTGTCCTGACTGGTTTCTCTCTACATCCAA
This sequence comes from Pundamilia nyererei, assembly GCF_000239375.1. Lineage (NCBI taxonomy): Eukaryota > Metazoa > Chordata > Actinopteri > Cichliformes > Cichlidae > Pundamilia > Pundamilia nyererei. The sequence goes on from NW_005187603.1 coordinate 274,079, forward strand.
AATCCTGTTTTATTTTACCTGCACTGACTCATGCCAATAATAATACTTAGAAAGACTAAAAGTAAGAAAAACTTGAACTGAATTGAAAGTCTTTATTGTCATTATACATAGTATAATGAGATGCACTTAATATAAATATAAATACACAGTACAGTACTTGATGACACAGACCGACAGGCAGAGAATTGATGATATTTCAGTGCAGATTACTTGTGTGCAAGCGAGGGCGTAGATTTGGTTTTGGCGTTGGTGGGGACGGATGATTCAACCACCGACCCCTGCCCCGTTTCTTCTTTTTTCCTTTTTGTTTTTGCTTCTTGATAAAATAAAGGAGAAATATACTTCCCTGCATATGCTATTCTACGTGCTTTTAGACCATTTAAAATTACAATTCATAGTTTTATATGTGAATTATATAATGTTAAATTACTATTAAACAAATGACTAAGTATTTTAGGCTACGTCCACACGTACCCGGGTATTTTTGAAAACGCAGATGTTTCTATGCGTTTGCATCTTTCGTCCACGCGTAAACGGCGTTTTCGGTCACTGAAAATGGAGATT
>NW_005187603.1:276533-287748 GCF_000239375.1 Pundamilia nyererei
CTGGGTGAATGAGACGTTGACAGATCTTTTTTTTCCTTTCTATCGGGTTTGATTTCTCTATTGGTGGGGACAATTCAATAATCTCTAAATCTACGCCCTTGTGTGCAAGTTTGAGTTGAGTATGGTGATAGCTTTGGGGAAGAAGCCTTCCCCGAGTCTGTTTGTTCTGGCCTGAATGGATTTGAAGCGCCTGCCAGAGGGCAGTAGGTTGAAAAGATGGTAGGCGGGGTGGGTAGTGTCCTTTGAGATGTTTCTGGCCCTGCTGAGACAACGGGAGTTGTAGACAGCAGACAAAGAGGGCAGGGGGCAGCCGATGATTTTTTGTGCTGTGGACTGAACCAAACCGAAACAAGAAAATGTGCTCTGGAAACTAAAGCAAATTTAAAACTCAAAATGAAATAAAAATAAAAAATCATTTGAGAGTATAAAACTGATAACTTTGAGAGCAGCTAAGACGAGGGTGGAGAGTGGAAAGGCGACTGGTCCAGATGAGATCCACCGTTCTGCCATGAACTCCAGTGAATATGATGTCGGCCCACCGTGTGCAGCTGGACGTCTCCTGGAAGGATTTCCTCAGGTTCAGGAGTGTTTATGGGGAGTGTTGATCATCCTTCCAGAAGCACATGTGTGAGGTCACGCTGGTGTTGGAGGAGAAGGCCTGGCTCACAGTCTCCGCTCTGATTGGCCCCAAAGGTGTTGGATCAGGCTGAGGTCAGGACTCTGTGCAGGCCGGTCCTCGTGATCATGATCGGTCAGTCCGGCGAACATGCCGCAATTGTTCTAGAGTCCAGTAGTGGCGTGGTTTACACCACTGCATTAAACACTTGATGATGTAATGCTTGTATGCAGCTGGTCGCCATGGAAGCCCATTCCAAAAAGCTCTCTGCGCACTGTTGTTGAGCTCAGCTGAAGGCCACGTGAGGTTTGGTGTCTGTAGTAACGTACTCCGCAGAGTCAGCGACCTCTGTGCACTCTGCGCCTCGCACCACGGTCGACCACTTCATAGCTGAGCTGCTGGCGTTCCCAGTTGTTTCCACTTTGTTATAATTCCACTAACAGCTGACTGTGGAATGTTAAGTTGTGAAGAAATTCCACAGCTGGACCTGTTGCACAGGAGGCATCCTATGGTAGCGCCACGAGGGAGTTCCCTGAGCTCCTGAGAGCGAGCCCTGCTTCCACACATTATTTCTGCATGCCTAGCTGCTGACTTTAAACACCTGCGGTCATGGAGGTCATGGAGGTGACTGGGACACCTGAATTCAATGATTTGGATGGGCGAGTGAATACTTTTGGCAGTACAGTGTACCTCTGTGGGTGTGGAGAAGTCTAGGAGAGAGGATGACGCTGGTGAACCACACCACCAACATGTGGCTTTATGCTGAGGAAGAGCTGTGACGTTAGACCTGATGGAGAAATGTAGATGAGAAGGAGCTTCTGTGTGTTTGTGGATCAGAGGAAGCAGATGACTGACGGTACTGCACGAGGAACCATGAAGGAGTATGTGAGGGTGGTGCAGCATACGTATGAGGACAGCACTGAGGTGGCTGAAGGTGGAGGTGGGAGTACATCAGGGATCTGCTCTGAGCCCCTGCTTTTTTGCAGTACTGATCGACGGGATGGCTGATGAGGCCAGGCAGGCGACTCTGTGATCTGCAGGAGGAAGGAGGGAGGATGATGATTAATCTGATGGCAGGAAGAGAAGAGGAAGAGCTCAGAGAAACTTCGTGGATGCAGTGAAGGAGGACGAGCCGCTGAGGAAAAGAAGCGTCTTGCCGCTTCTACACTACATCTCCCAGAATCCTCTGGGCTGGTGTTGGTGACGTCACATTCCCTCGCCCCGGTCCGCTCTTTCCCTCCTCTGTTTAAGTTTTGGTTCCTTTGCTTCTGTTTGGGTGTTTGTGCCTGTTCGTTTTAAAGGAGCTCGGTGTGTTTGTGGGAGCGGCATGGGTCCCGTGGAGGTGAGGCTTGCTCCGTTTATCTCACCGGAAACAGGAAATAGAGGAACCGGCTGATGTTTGAGAGTAAAGCGAGCTTCGTGCTGAACGATAGAAACAAAGAAGTGAACGAGCTCGGATTAGTTCCAGGTTTTACCGGAAAACAAACTCCGTTAAAAATTCCACTGAATTTAAATTCGAGTCTTTAAAAAGTTTCAGGCTGAGGTGAATGTGATGTGCGATAGATTTACTGACCGGAAGTGATCAGTATTAATAACAACCTTTGTTCCGAGTCATCTGTTTATAGAGACATGCACGTTCATTCACAAACTGTTTATTTAAAGCTGATTTACACTCAGGTGAATAAAGGTGACGTCACATGACTGAATGTCCTACAGCACGTGGTAACTAAGTGTCCAGATGTCCCTGCACAGGTGTGGCTGCTCACCTGTGTTGTGGCGCTTGGACTAACGCACCTGTCTGTGTCTGCAGCTGCTGCACATGTCCGTGTTCTCTCAGAGTTTCTCTCCCTGCGGCCGCTTCCTGGCAGCTGGAAACAACTACGGCGAGATCGCAGTGTTCAGGTGAGTCAAACGCACCTGGTTCGACTCGGCTGCGAGGGCCACACCTCTTATTTGTCACTGCTGTTTTTTTCAGTTTGTCTGCAGCTCTGAGTCCAGACGCCACCGCGCTCAACCAGAAACCTGTTCTGACCTTCACGGGTGAGTGTTCGGGCCAAAGGTCGCCCTAAACCATCCGAGCCTCTGCAGTATGGCGAGGGCGTCACAGGTGTACCTGCTGGTGTTTTACACCTGCAGACTCGAACAGTGGCATAAAAAAATAACAACGTGATGAGAACCCAGGAAGTCTGAGCTCACTCACATGAAAACACACTCACCTTTCCAGCCTTTTGTTTGATAGATCCAGACATTTGTCTGTTTCCCGTCACACTGGACGCTCTTGTGAGGCGCTAAAGCGTCAGTGTGTTTGGTGACAAACATCTGCGTCATGCTGAAAACACGCTGGAAATAAAGAATCAGTGAAAACGTGAAGGTTCCAGCTGATTTTAAACCAAAACTCTGGATTTAGCCTGCAGGTGGAGTTCCAGGTGTGTTTGTGAGTCAATATTTTTGAGGCTCATTTTATTGTGATTTTTTTATTTGCAGCCCTGTGACGAGTTCTGGTTTCATTGGGACTTTAGTGGCCGTTTATTGTGTCCGTGTTGATGTTGGACACACTGTCCTCACAGAGTCCTTTTTGGTCTTTTTGTCCTGCAGCTCATGAGGGACCGGTCTTTTCCCTTCTGTCCACTGACTGCCACCTGCTGAGCGCGGGAAATGGCGAGATCAGCGCCTGGAGCTGGAGCGAGCTCACCAAGAAGGTAACCTGGAACGTCTTCAGGGACACATAGATGGAGAGGGAAAACGAGTTTGCCTGATTTTTGTGTCTCTGCTTCCTCAGAACGTCAAACCTCTGTGGACCCGAAGACCGAACTACAAGTGAGAACCAGTCTTCCACCCCTGCCTCCTGTCTGCTTCCTGTCTGCTTCCTGTCTGCCTCCTGTCTGCTTCCTGTCTGCCTCCTGTCTGCCTCCTGTCTGCTTCCTCACTCACGCATCTGCTGTCTCCTTACAGATCCAGCCTGGAGATCCCAGAGATCAACTCCATGACCATCAACCCCAGAGTGAGTACAGCTCCACCTGTCTGCTCTGCTTCTCTTCATCGCGTTAAAGCTGGCCCGCCTCTACGAGCAGAAAACACTCGAACCTGAAATAAAACACAAACCTGTGACAGTATGAAGAATATTCTCCTCCTCGTCGTCAGAGCCACCCATTTACTAAACCTTTATTTGTTTTTGGATGTTTTATTGAGGTCCTTTTATTATTCTGACTTCTTTTCATTCTTTTTGAATGTTATTTAATTTTTTGTTTGTAGAAGGGATGCAGCTGCAGTCGGGGCCTTTTCTCCGATGATAATGAGGATAGTTGTCTTTCTGTCGGACGTGTCGCTCCGACGTGTAATGAGGAGTTGTGTTTGTGTGTCAGGATAACAGCCTGGTGGTTGGAGGAGGCGATAACAACATCCATGTCATGGACCTGGAAAACGGTGTGTTCAAGGTGAGTGGGGAACAACGTTGACTCCATGTTTCCTCCTTACAGCACGTCGCTGTCGTGTGTGTGTGTGTAAATGCTGACTTCTGCTGTTGACGTGTGAGTCTGTGGGGAACGACTCACTGCTGGAGCCTCTGCTGGATGTCAGAGGAACTGCAGGTTTTATGCCTGGACGTCCGTGTGTGCACTGAACTGTTTCAATCTGATTTTCATGGCAGCGTCTGTTGGGGGAGTTCTGTGTTTCCATGGTGACAGGTTTGTGTTTTGTCTTCAGACGGTGCTTCAGGGTCACTCGGACTACGTCCATTGCGTGACTGTAAGAGAGAGGGAGGCGGAGATCCTGTCGGGGGGAGAGGACGGAGCAGTGAGGCTGTGGGGTGAGTTCACAGGAAACATGGGGCTGTCGGGAGGATGATGATGGTGAAGATGGTGGCGAGGAGTAGGGGTGGGCGGTATAAACAATATACAGTAGAAACGATATGAATTTGGCCAACGTGGGGTTTTGACTATACCGCTCTACCGTGATGGCGCATGTTGATGATCTCATCAAGCTGCGCCTATATATCGTTACCGCACATGCTTCAAATTATACCGCAATATGGATTTTAGGCCTTATCGCCCAGCCCTAGTGAGGATGATGGTGATATTAGTGACGATGAGGATTTTGGTGATGGAGGTGATGATGAAGGTGATGTGTTGCTGTTGCAGACAGCAGGACGGGTCAGTGTGTTCACTGCATCGAGGTCTACAAGTACGAGGTGAGTGCCGGAAAGCGTCGCAGACTTCCTGTGATGATGTCACTTCCTCTTTATCTGAGGATAAACACAGGTGTGTGTGTGTGTTTCAGGTGTGTGCGCGTCCTCAGTACGGTAAATGGATCAGCTGCGTGACCACCGACTCCGACTGGATGGTGAGAAAACGTTTCCTCGCAACGCTGTGACTCCTCCCCCTCCTTCCATCAAAGTTCACTTTGATGAAAATGATGTCATCTTTGATCTTTGCTCACAGCTTTAACCGTGAAAACCTCTAAAGATGAAAGTCTTATTTCTGAGTCAGACTGACTCTGTGAGGACTCGTGTTGTGTTAGAAACAGGTGATGGACTCCAGGTGAGTTCAGGTGACGGTAAACTGCGAGATGAAACGTTCTCCTTCGTTCTTGTTCTGAGGTTTGTTGTTTTTACAGATGTTTCCTTAGATTCCAGATGTGTAAGATTCTGAACATGTCTGACTTCCTGTTCCCACAGCTGTGCGGCGGCGGACCGTCTCTGTCTCTGTGGCACCTCCGCTCGCTGTCACCGACCTCCATCTTTAACCTGAGCGGGTGCCAACGACAGTCCACCTTCCATCAGGACTTGGTGAGGAAGACGCTTCAGTCAGTGTTTGTCCATCTGTGCCGGTGCTCGCTCTGGTTCACTTCCTGTGATGCATTTCCTGTAGATCCTAACGGTGGGTGAAGGTGCGTTCGTGTCGCACTGCCTGCTGGGCGGCGAGGTCAAAGCTCAGATTCCCTGCACGCCACAGAGCCTGAACACGCTGCAGCTCAACAACAACAGCACCGAACACCGGGTGAGACCCTGAATGCAGCACGCACATCCTCACGCAAACACGGAGGTCACATGACACGACAGGTTCACGAGTGAAGTTTAACGCGTTTCACACTTCGCTATTTCAAAAGTCCACATATCACACCTGAGCCGTGACAAACTGAGCGTGTGCAAACACGGCGGGACAGTACAATGTGGCTCAGTGCTGATTGGTTGAAGCTGGAGAAGACAACCGGAACATCCTACACATTAAAAGTCAGCAAGGGGTGTGGCCAGAAGAGAGAGGATGTGAATGAAGACAGAGCGACGTCAGGTTTTTTCCCCCAGTGTTAGTGAACGTGTCGTGTGTTTCAGGTGCTGACGGTCGGCGGCAGCAGCGACCGTATCGACGTGTTCACCAACCTGTCCTACAGAGCGTTCTCCCTCAGATTCTGAACTCCGAACTTCATGAGACCCCACGCACGATAAACTGTCTGTTCATTTTCCATGTTTTTATTTGTTTTTGGGCGTTTTGTATCAGCTGTCTGTGAGCTTCTTTAAAGAATAAACGCATGAAAATAAAAGCACGCCACGCTTCACTCTTCTTCACCAGCTGAGCTCTGATTGGTTAAACCAACCAGCGAAGAGCCCACCCTGTGATGAACAATTGAACTTTGATGTTCTGATCACAGGTGTGCGCTCATGAAAGTGTTCCCAACTGAAATCAGCGCTGTGACGCTCCTACGAAAGCTTTTAGATAAACTTTATTAACACAGCACACACGCACACTCTGCTGTCAGTTCACCGGTTTGTTTCTGATTAGTCACATGCTGGAAACTCCGCCTCTTTCACTGACACAGATGAACCTGTGAGTGAACAGGAAGTAAACGGCTTATTGACAGGTGTGTGTTCACACCTGCAGCAGGTAAACAGAAAACAGCTGATTGGACTGAAGTGAACACATTTTATTTAATACAAAAAGACGTCATACAAAACAGGGACTAAAACTTTATTTAAACTAACAGAAACAGACTTATGACGCATTCAAGGAGCAGCAGAGAAATCGGTAATGGGTTTCGGCTCTGATGACGCCCATCTGCAGGTCTTACCCAGCATGCACCGTGAGCAGTGGGCGGGGTCTCAGGCTGCAGACAGGCAGGCCTGCTGGACGCTGCGAGCCCAGGTGTTGAGCAGCTCGGTCACAGAGTGTTTGTCGGGCAGCTGCAGCAGTTTGGACGTCATGTTCCTGTGAACCGTCTGCAGGAAGCTGTTCGCACCTGAAACGCACGCAGTCGATGATGTCATCACCACACGTTCCCAGATTTAAGTTTGAAGACAAAAACACTTTAAATGTCCGACGGCCATCTGATAGAAACGTTTCTACTCTGACTCTATCCTCCCTCTTCAAGGCCACGCCTCTGTGTGGCATCCTGATTGGCTGCCCCTCACAAACGCTCTTATTTCCTGCTCTAATTTAGACTTTTGTGAATTTATGCTTTTAAGAGTGTTTTCACCTATTTATCTGCATTTTGTTTATTAATACTTTTATTGAGCCTGTGGACGTCTCTGTGGATGTGCGGCTCTATTGGGTGATGAAAGATGGCGGTGGTCGGCGTGTCTTACCGTATTGCTCTCCGTCGTCGGCCCAGTGCGGACTCTGGTCGGGATAATCGGCGGGAACACTGAGCTGCAGCGGAGGAACGCTGGGAAGGTTTTTATCGTCTGAAAGAAAAATCAAACACCAATAAGGTTTCACTGTGTGATCTGAAGTGGGCGGAGCAGTGGGTGGAGCAGTGGGGGGCGGCGTTCTCACCCAGCTTGCAGATGAGGTGCACGGTGCCGTTGTTGCTGCAGTACGAGGGGTCGAGGTTGACGAGGAACTTGACGTCGAGGCGCGCCACCTCGCCCTGCAGGATGTTGGGGATCGTCTGCCGCTCGTCGTCCTCGTGCTTCCTCTTGCGCCCGGAGATGTTCGGCCCCCTGAGGAGGACGCGACGCTGTGAATATGACCTCTGACCTGTAAAGTGTAGCGCGACGTGTGTGTGTTGTACCTACATGATGGGTGGTCCGTGGATGGCACTCATGGCGGGGGCGAAGGATCGGTAGAGGGAGTGGTTGAAGACGGGCGAGCGGATGTTGGCCATGACGGCGTCCAGCAGCGGCTGACACAGGTACTGTTTGTTGGTGGCCACGGGCGGGGGAGGGGGCGTCGGCTGAAAGGACAGGAAACACAAACAGAGGCTCAGACTGGCGTCGACCCTCTGAAGATTAGAAATGAGAGGAGGCGCTCGCCTTACCACCGCCATGTCGTTCTTCAGCTTCTCCAAAGCAATCTCACATTTCTGCAGCGTCTTCAGGGGACACCTATAGGTCAAAGGTCAGGAAAAGGAGGTCAGGAAGAGTAGCGAGGAGCAGCAGCTTCAGCTGTGAGCTTGGAGGCGTGGCTGACATCACTTCCCATATCTACAGTGTTTGTGTTTTCCAGCTGTGATCACGCGACCACAGCTGGAAAACGCCGGACTCCTAGTGTCTGATGCGAAGACGCGGAGCAGGCTCTGGGTGGAGGCGGCTAACCACGTCAGCCGAGTTTGGATTGTTTCACGCACAAATCGAACCTGAAAGGAATGAATCCCACCTGGTGCTGGGGTCGGTCAGGATGTTCAGCAAGCTCTTCATCTTACTCAGGTCCTTCTTCCTGTCTGAAAACACAGAAGAAAGCAGCTGAACTTTAACCACGCGTGGACGCGTTCAGGACGGGCACCGGATCAAACCTAAACGATACGCATCCCTGTTCAGGAGCAGAAGTTTTCCTTCTTTCGAGCGATCTGCTGATTCTGTGACTTTGCAGTGGACTCGTGTTTGAACATCATCAACATGAACGACTCGATCATGTGTTTCTTCTTCTCCTCACTTCGTGTCACATGACTGCCCTTCTAATCATGAGCTCGTCGCTTCCCCTCCACTTCCTACCTCGACATCGTCTTCCTGTTCATGTTTCCTATCAGAACATTTTTCCTTTCCGACTCTTCCAGTCATGATCATCGTGCTTTCGTTTCTTTAGTAAGAAGAGGAGTTATCCTTTAAATCTCCAAGTGTACCATTACCAAAGATGAACTCCACGAACCTCAGTTTGGGAACCCGTGCATGTGTGTGCTGTGGCGCCTCGGAAGGAGGTTGTGATGTCAGCGAGGCGAGCGGCTCACCTTCGTTTTTGTCGATCTTGTTGATCATGCGGCGCAGCGGCTCGATGTACTTGGAGAGCTGTTTGAGCTTCTCCATGTACTGCTGGTCCTCCAGAGACGTGGGCCCCGCCGGACTCATCACCGAGCTCGGGTTCACTGAAAGTTTCACAATAAAAGCCGGTGAAACTCTGAGGAGGGAAAACAGACGTGTGTTTCACCTTCTCTGACCTCAGTGTGTGTGTAGCTGTGATCGAGGTGCACACGACTGTGCCGCTCAGCGGCGTGGTCAGCGAGCGTGACGGAGCTGCTGCGTTCACGTTATTCTAAGCTCTGTGAAAAGTTCCTTCCAGATGTTTGTGGGGTTACCTGGAGTACTGAGTGGCCCGGGGGAGGGCACGCCGTAGTTCTGGGGGGTTCTGGAGTTGGCGGGGCTCGGCGACGGCTGAGGAGACGGGCTGGGCTGGAAACCCCCCGGAGACGGAGTGGGACCGGAGCTGTGGGAGGAGCCAGAAGGAGTTAGACTCGCTGACAGACATGTAACCTGCGCCGATTCTGTCCTGTGACACCGAGCGGGTCAGAGACCAGACGCAGACGTGAATCTGAACTCGCCTCAGCCAGAGGCTGACGACTGGCTGACCCACTGCTGTCCTGAAAGGTCAGCGGTGTGGTCTATTTACTGGACGTACCTGGCCGAGTTGGGCTGTGAGGTCGGGGGTTGGGGTGACGGCTGCGGAGGAGGCGGCATCGACTGAGGAGTCGGGACCTGCACCGGTGAGGGCGATGACATCTGCTCGAGGTGATTGGACAGACAAGGAAAGACAAACTAGCCAATCAGAGCACAGAGGGGAAGGCACGATGTTTGCGTGCGTGAAGCAGCTCCATGAGGTCGTTAGAAACTGTCTCCACCTCATGAAGCTGCTTCAGACTGAAGAAACATGAGGACGAGCAGGTGAAGGTCAGAGGTCACACTGGGGATAAATACCTGCGGTGTCATGGCCTGCACTCCCACCACGCCAGCTGCAGCGGTGGTGGCGTTTTGAGGAGGGATGGGGTTCAGAGGTGCTCGAGGTAGCCGGGCTGGAATCTGCATCGCAGGACGAACCAGCTTCAGAAGAAACAAAGCACAGGTGAGCAGAGAGGACAGGTGAGACCTCCGTCTTTCTACACCTGTGAGGACCAGCTCAGATGTTCCTGCAGGTTCAGCTTTGTGACTTGAGCAGTGAGAATATCAGGTGTGGACAGTTTAACCTACAGTTAACAGGAAGCGGTCGCCCCGGAGCAGGCGAACCTGTCATTTTGAGTTTCCTGTTTCTGCTGCCGTGAAGCGTACTCCCGACACCTGCTCTACAATCTCCTGCCGTTTGTCTGATCGTCTAAATAACTCAGAGCTGATGAACCTGAGTTTGTGGCGGCGTCCTCACCTGTCCCGGCATGGCGGCTGCAGCGGCGGCTGCGTTGAGCTGTGCTTGCGCTGCGGCCTGCTGAGCTTGCTGCGCTGCCTGCTGCTGCTGCAAGGCTGCACGGGCCTGTTCTCACACACACACATAGCAAAGCATGCAAGCAGAGGAAGGGAGCACTGAGAAAATTCAGACCACTGGAGCAGGAACTGCAGACTGATCACAGCCTCTGGTCGGATTTTCATGGCAGACTTCCTGTTTTACTTTGAAAATCTGATTCGCTGCTTTTTCAGGCGTCCAGTTTTTTAAATGACAGCACTGAGTGAAACTAACTTATGTTATGAATTACAATCTTAAAAACAATTTCTCTGACTCGATTTGGACTTTGAACGCTGAGACACCGACTGTCTGGCTGTGATTCAGTCGGAGTTACAGAACCAAACCTGCAGTTCTGTCTCACCTGGAAGGCCTGCAGCCTCTGCTGCTGCTGGTTCAGAGAGACGTGCTGGGATGGCATCTGTCCGGCCAGAGACTGAGACACCATGCCCGACTGCTGCTGCTGCTGCTGGGAGTGAGGAGGCATCTGAACCGGCTGAGTCTGAGCCTGGACCTGCTGCTGCTGCACCATCTGCTGGATGGACTGGGCCTGGGCCTGAGCCTGGGCCTGAGCCTGGGCTTGGGCTTGAGCTTGGGCTTGAGCCTGGGCCTGAGCGTGCTGCTGGAGCTGCATAAGCTGCAGCCTGGACTGGTGCATCTGTAATCAGACAAACACAGCTGATGAGTAATGAGAGGAAAGCCACTCGTCTCCCCTCACAGCCACTAGCGATCAGAGCGGTGGTTTCAGGGTGGCCAGATCGCAGCTGTGAGCTCGGGGCACTAAACTTATCCTCTGTAAGGCAACTTAAGGCACCGCTGGAAGGTTAGCTTTAAGTTGATTTTGCAGAAACTGTTGATCACTGAAAGTCAGATTATTTATTTTGTCTTTAAGACATTCCTGCAGTTTAACTCATTGGTGTGTGTTATCTGGCTTCATGGACAGATAGAGCTGGGTGTCATCTGCATAGCAGTG
>NW_005187603.1:288400-307101 GCF_000239375.1 Pundamilia nyererei
CTGCTGCTGCTGCTGGATGGCGTTCTGCTGCTGCTGCTGCTGTTGGATGGCGTTCTGCTGCTGCTGCATGGCGTTCTGCTGCTGTTGTTGGAACTGCTGGAACTGCATGGCGTTCTGCTGCTGCTGCTGCTGCTGCTGCACCAACTGCTGCATAGATCCCGGTCCGCCGACTGCAGGGGGAGAGAGAGGGGGAGATGAAGCAGCGGGCCAGCGTGCGAGGCCAGCTCTGGACTCTCAGACACACACCGTGCTAAAGCAGAGACTGAAAATCAGGCCGGCTCTGACGCCGAAACGTGGCATGTAGACGCAGCCAGCCTCCACCGAACACTCGGAAGATGTGCATTTACAGCAAACACCACATGGAGGAAACACTCACTGGCTTGTGGGTTTCCAGCCACCCCTGCCATGGCATGCTGGCCTATCTGCATCGGCCCCATGGCCCCCATGCCACCCACTGGAGCACCGGCAGGGCGAGGCCCCATGCCAATGGCGCCAGGACCCCCTCCAACCCCTGTCAGGGTATTCAGGGCATTCATGGGATCTAGCAGAAGGGTAGACAACAGACCATATTAAGCAGCTCCAACATGCACAGCAGAAATCATGAACGCCATGAGTCCGGTACAGACCGGTCCAGCAGAGGACAGAACACAGCAAAGAAAACAAATGGGGCGGGGGAGGGGAGACCAGAGAGACACGAAGCCCACCTACCTGAACCTCCATGAGCCTTCTTATCTGCAGAGAGGACACAGCCGTCAATAACTCTGATCAAGGATTCAGGGCTGAGCAGCAGATCCACTCAGCTAAATACACAAACAACTCCTCTATATGAATGTGGAGACAAGCTCCGCCCCCTCTCTGAACAGCACAGGTGTGAATAAACAGCAGACATTTACAGGTTGCTGTATGAGCGATGTGAGTCAAAGTCACGTTTGCTGATTTGAAAAAGCGTTTGTACCCACAGGAACGAGACTTCCTGCTCACTCTGCTTTTGTGGATGGAGTCTGTAAAGACTCACTTCCTGCCTGCCGGCAGGTAAATCAGTGAGGGTGCGTTCTGCTCTCAGACTGCTGAGCACATTGTCTTTCTAACATGAAATATAAAATTGTGTTTCTTGTTTTTCCTGAATTTGATGCTCAAATGAATCAAAAGCAACAAACGACCAGATTAGTGCGTGACTGTGACCTGCAGTCCAACGCCAGCTTCACCCATAAGATCGGCGACAGGTCATTGATCTGCGATCACTAAGGCACGATGCGCTCCTCGGATACTCACGGATGTCTCTGAAGTGAATGATCAGCCGGGCCACCAGAGATAAATACTCCTCCTGAGGAAAAACCAGACACATGGTGCAGAATTTACATTCACTGAACGACGTTCGAGGACATTTCAGGAGAACGGCGACATTCACGGCTTCATTTAAATACTTCAGTGTGCATTAAACCTGCTTCTGTTATTCTGCATTTTATCGTGATATAAAAAATGCAGCTCTCTAGCTTCAAACAACCTCTAAAACCAGTGATCTGCTTCCACAAATAAGGCTGATCAAATAACTCATAAACGGTCCCAGTTTGTAGTTTAATAACCAGTCTGCTGGTGCGATCTGGCTCTCCTGTGTTTGTTTTGTCCCCTCAAACCTGCCCAGCAGGTGGCGTTAACACTGATCAGTAACGACTTTCACTTCTTTTGTAAGCCAATCATTTTCAGAAAGCAGCGTCAGCAGTAACTAATCCAGACGCGGCGGCGGTGGGCGGGACTCACCCTGGATTTGGCTTTGACGTAGACGTGGTTCTCCATGTCCGTGCCCGACTTGTGCGTGGTGTTCGAGGTTCCTGCCTTCCTTATGGCCTCTTCGCTGCAGGAATCACACTCATCGTCACAAACACACCTTGATATCTTCATTGGTCTCTGCATTCACCCCCACCTCCCCAGTTACACTCATTCATTCACCGTGAGCATCACATGCATAATTTAAAACCACGACGCTGCACATGAACCGGACCTTTGAGAAGACACCACAGAAACGACTCTAAGCAGCGAACACGTTAAGTTAACACGGCTCAAATCGCAACGCTGAACCAATCCTGGAACACCACAGTCTGCATGTGGATAAGGATCCTGACGGATAAAGACTGTACGGGGACGTCAGGATCGCTGAGCCGGGGAAACGTAGCTGAACGGGAAAGGTGTTTTACAGGAAGTTATTAATGTATTAAAATGTGTTCATTTTGTTACAACTGCGAGGGCAGGTTTTATATCTTCTTTATTGAAATAAAAGCACTTGTTATCCAAATCTTCTTCTACAACAGTTAAACTAGTCACACGTGCCAGCTGTTTGCTGTAATCTTTGTATATTACAGGTTCTGATACCTAATAATGAAAAAAAGTCTAAATCATGATGAAAAATAACGACGTAGCTTCTATAAATGACCTGTTTGCTGCTGCTGTGGGACAGAGTGGAGGTTCCTATGCTCGTATATTTTGGTCCGACGTTACATGTTCGGATGCTTTCAGACCTCGCTAACTTTTAGATTATTGGCAGAAAGGACATGTCACGTCTTTCCTAAATGCAACAAAAGCTTTTGGATCTTTCCCACCGTCAACAATAATGTTCCCTGTTCTGCATAAAGGAAAAACGGCACAGGTGGAAAACAGCAGTGGACCTAAAGCAGAGCCTTGTGGTACACCGCGAGGAGCTGTTGTTTACATCGACATACAGATTTCTTTCCACTAGAAATGACACGAACGACCTCACAGACTCCACAGCACTGAGTTTGGATGAAGACTATGATCTGCTGCTCCGCTGAGCTCTATTGCTTCTGTTTTTACTCGGACAGTACATCAATGCACTGTATCAGAAGCCTTTGGAGGACAGTTCAAACAGTGTGCCCACTTTAAACCTAATCTGAACCCAGGATCAACAGAGTATCCTGACTCAAACTGATCATAACACCTCTTTCAGATTATTTAGATTCAGGTCTGCCTTTTTTCAGCGTCCCTTATAGGAGTGAATGGAACATTGTGACAGTGGATTTGAACCCATTCAGCCTGATGAGCAGCATTTCTCTCTATAAAGATGGGGACACTCTAATCTTTATTAAAAGGACCTCACTGCTGTAATCCGCTGCTTTCAGGAATTAATCCACACATGTTCACGACCCACCTGAAGAAATCCTCCGGTTTCGAACCGGCGACCTTTCCCGTGTTAAACCAAAGCAGCCCTGAGCTGCTTGTTTTTTACTTTCCTGACTGTGTACGAGCAGAAGAGTCACGTGATCTCACGCTGACTGTAGCCGCTTATTCCCACTACACAGCCTGACTTTCAGTCATGCAGGTGAACGTTCTCACAGCGCAGATAACTGTAACTCATTAGCTTCAGCAGCTAATGGTGCTAACAATGAAAGTTGACAGAAATGATCTGTTAGCGTCATTTTGTCCAATTTCTCTTCGCCGAATAGAAGCCACCATCCGGACCTTTCGTCCTCTGTGTCCCGTCGTGTCATCAGATCCGAGCTCGCTTTGCTTTTTTACCGGTTTTTCTTAATTTAACGTTTTCTAAACGCCTGCTCAGACATGACGCATTTTCTAACAGCGCCGCCTTTAGCTTAGCCTGAGCGGCTAACACAAACCAAAACAGTGACATTAAACAGAACAACAGAGACTTTCTCACATCTGAGCCACGACTTTCTGTCGGAACTGTGGGCTCCTCCAGTCGCTGTCCGCTCCCGACATTTCCATGGCGCAGAGGAGGTTTTTCAGGAGAACTG
Source organism: Pundamilia nyererei (assembly GCF_000239375.1). NCBI lineage: Eukaryota > Metazoa > Chordata > Actinopteri > Cichliformes > Cichlidae > Pundamilia > Pundamilia nyererei. Next base: position 292,165 of record NW_005187603.1, read on the forward strand.
TGGCAGAATTCCTGGATGCTTCCCCTCTGTTCTTCCTCCTTCTACTACGGGATAATGGCGGCTTGAGTCAATACGCGCTGCCGCCGCCTGCTGGACGGAATAGTTACTGCACCGAGGAAAACTGGGGCGGCCACGAGGACACAAAGGGCCCAACGAGACCCCCCAAACCCCCACTGAGGAGCCTGAACCCCAGACTGCAGAGGGACTGCTGTGATGTCCATTTTGATCATTTTTCACATTCACTTGCTTCTGTCTGAGATGTTTACTTCTTTACAGGTGCTGATTGACACCTGACTCACTGCATTGCTCTCATCATCACTGTTATTCATGGAAAACAAAAATCTAAATAAATGAAACAAAATATGTGAATGCTGGCTGCAGCAAACAAAAGACAAACACTGAGGCTCCAGAATAATTAGTGCAGAGTCAAACACTGACAGCACGCTGGCTGCTTTTTATATAAGTCTGTGATTTTATGATTCTGCCTCATTGTGGCTCTGCCCATCAGCCGCTCAGTGTCCTGAACACCTCAGCGACACCTGATGACACCAGAGTGGACCGACAGGATGTGAGCAGACGGTTCTGGATCCACCGGGCTCGCCCAGGAGGCGTCCTGCTCAGATGCTGGATGATTGATTTGAATACATCTGAAGAACTGCTGGTGCTGAACCCAAATCCCTCCTGAAGCTTCTGCTGGATTTAAAATTATTTAAAAAATAAATAAATCTAAACAGTGAGCAGAAACATGTTTTAGGTTCTTTATTGACCCTCTGCGTGGACGACGACGTTCTCCACATAGAAACAGAACCAAATCAATGCAGTCATCATCATCACTGTAAAACAACTGCGGTCACAAGGTATGTCCCGATTCATAGGCCAATTACATCACAGCCAGGTGACAAAGGCTGTCCCGATTCGAAGACTCCTCCAAATGCGTCCTCCTTTCCCCCAGATTTGAAGGATGGATCGGGTGTGTCCTTCGTGGCCCACCTATCCCAGAATTCATAGTGTGGCCCAGCCAATTCCAGTTTCCAACAATGGCGGCAGCCTTTAGCGTTAATGTTACTCTTATTAATCTTTCTGGGTCACAAAATAAACGTTTAACATATTTCCTGGTGAGAACGTAGCTGTGTAAACTTCAAATGTCTGCTCTGTTTATCAAGACACCACATATTTGCAAAAGTGCTGCGACGTTTTCAGGGATGTCTGTGACCCACCAGCTCAAAGCTGACCGGGAGCTCGAGGGTCACTGGAGCCGCCCAGACTCCCGGCACATCGCTTTCAAACCCCCCGCGGTCCTTGGCTGCTCAGATTAAGTGACTCATACATCACGTTTAAACAACCTAAAAATGTTATTGTTTGTTTTTTTCAGTGTTTCATTTGTTTGTGAGTAAATCGGTGTGGCTGAGATTAAAGTTCTAGTTTTCACACCGCTGAATAAACGTCAAACGGAAAACTGATAAACAGAAGTGTGAGACGGTCGAGAGTTTCCTCCGGTGTCCTGATATATTTTAGATAGAAAGGAGCAGACGGCGAGTTTATTAAACTCCACCCAGACAGCGGTGACGCAGATCTGAAGGCTCGACCGTCCCGTTTCACAGCCGCTCACTTCAGGCTTTCTCTGAAGGATGCAGCCTATGAATTGGGACATAGCTACAGTGAGCAGTGTGGGCGGCTCGGGTCAAAGGTCACAGCAGTCAGCCCAACTCCAGCTCTGCAGGATTTATTTGAGAGAACAAAGAGAAAGACCCAGAGAACAGGAGACGTCTCTAAACTTTATTGAAACATCTGTGGACATTAACGGTTGGAGCTGAAGCTACCGTCACAGCCGAAGGCCTCCTCTTCCTCCTCCGATGAAGGTGAACGAAGATCAGAGCGGTGTCGTTTCTGATGCAAGCACCAAAACCCCGACTTCCTCCCACTGAATCCGAGCCCCGCCATCAGAGGAATCCCCCCAATCAAACATCAGCACGGGGATCAGGAACGATTAATGTTCCTGTTAAATTCAACCTGTTTTCTCCTGACGACCCTGCTAACGGGCTGAACGGCAGGCGTTTCTAACGGCAACTCGCTTCTGTCCTCACCCATCAGTCAAACAACTCCCCGAGTTTAACGAGAGGAGGAACGCTAACGTCCGACCACGAGCTCCCAGAACACGGAGCGCAAACAAACAGAAACATGACAGCCTGGCGTTCATCATCAAGTTTTAGCTCGAGCTTCCTGCGTGCAGAAAACAAAGAGACGAGGCGGCACGCACCCCCAACAACAACAACAACGATAATAAACCCAAAGAAACAGACGTGAGAACAGAGGAAACCAAACCCACGCGGCCGCTCTCCATCATCCATCGATTCGCTCGAGGTCCCTGCCGAAGCTCCTCTATGCCTATTAGAATATGTTTCTACTCTGCAGCTTCTATTTACACGTACGCCTGCACAGCAACACGAACCGCCTCCACCTACCCACAGGAAGTGACACGTGTACGCTCAGGAGGGCAGACAGCCGCACGTTAAAGGGACGCGGCGCCGTTACAGGACTCGAGGCCTTCATAAAGGATGAAGGAAAGTTCAGCTTAATTCAACTTAAACTATCTGATGTTTAATCTGCTAATTATTCTCTTCATTTATCACAAAATACATAACTCTTCTTTTAATGCTGGACCCTAAACCCCGCCCCCATCACAGGTCTGCAGTTTGAATCTTTACAATAAGGAAAAACGAGAAGCTGGAATTATTTTCCTGAAGCTCAAAAACACTCAGAGATGTCAAAACCATCCGTTTAAACAGAAACAAGTCGCTAAACTCAGTTTATTCACGAGTCTCACGCGTCTGCGTCACACGTGTGAGACTGCTGTGATGGAACACAGCAAAATATCCGGATTATAAACATTCAGGAATGTTTGAGTGCGTTTAGCTGCAGTGATGCTGTCAGAGAGAAGCTCTGGATTTGATTCTAGCTGTTTTTGTTTCCTCCAGGTTTGAAGTCTCGTTTAAAGTTTGAACTGCAGTTTCACTGAACGCTGAAACACACGCGACGTCTCGCTAAACTACGGCCGTCCGAACACGGAGGAAGCGATCTTTGCTCTACCTGCACCTCTGAGCGCCCACGTGAGTTACCGCACCTTTATAAAGTGTTATTAACCGTTTATTACATGTTTATCTGCTGATTACACGTTAAAGTTAGAGGAATGAGCACTGAGCAGAAGCCAAAACAAGCCGAGCTGTCTTCAAACTCTGTAACTGCGACGGATGGACGACGACGCGTCCTCCTGCAGGAGGAGCGCCTGACGCAGAAAACCGTTTCCAAGATTCAACAGAAAACAAATAAAAATACTCTGAGAGCACCGACAGCGCCGAGGTCGACTCCTCGTCAACTCGTCAGTCCCATTTTGCTCAAAGATACAGCATCGAACCGCCGACCCGCCCGACTGCTACACGGGCTAAACAAAACAAAAAAAAGGGGAGAAAGTCTGAATCCACCAGTGATGCTGTGGGCGGAGCCTGTCTCCATCCCGCCCTCCCTCCTTTACCATGGTGGATGTTTTTGGACCGCAGCTCCTCACCGACCCGCCCACCTCGCTCCTGCGGACAGAGGGACACACGAACATCAAAGAAAAAAGAATCATGTTTGTTTTTGTTTAAACGACTTGATTAGTTTAAAGCATGAAACTTTGATAACGAGTCCTGGATCAGTTCTGTGCCTGCGCATCGTCTCGCTCGTTTCTCCTCCGTCACAGTTCTTACTGAGGCTACGTCCACACGTACAGTTGGGAAAAAAAAAAAGGATCTGCGTCCACACCTAAACACAAAAAACGAAGTCAAACGCTGTGAAGAACACGCCACAGCTGCCGGTGGCGATATAATGCAAACCGTGTCAACACGTTGGCCAATCAGAAGTCTGTAAATTTGATCAGTGGCGCACATGTTTGACGATGTGCGGCTAAACCTACGTTTTCCTCGTCAACACGTGAACCCAAAACGCTGTTTACGTGTGGACGTAGCCTGAGCCTACAAAGAACGACCTGTGCACTTCCTGTGCCCACCTGTAGGGGGCGGCGTTCCTCGTTCGCATTAGCCTCCTAAAAACACCCACTACTCCCCCCCCTCAGGTGTTACTCACCTACAGTTTTTGGACCAGAGCGAGGCTGAGATGGAGTGGCAGGGAGGGGTGAGGGGCAGAGTCACTCTGAGGCAAAGGGCACCTCTGGAGGGGGGGGCTTGACGGTGACGGGCTGGGATGTGCGGCGGGGGGGCGAAGGCTTGGGCTGGGCCTGCTGCTGCACCGTGTCGTAGTACGTCACGCCTCCGTAGGTCACCTGGGTCTGACCCTGCAACCAATCAGAGAGCTCCTGGATCAAACTTTCACTCTATTGTTCCTGCACAGAACACGACACTGGCCACAAACTGAGGCTCAAAGACAGGAAGACAGCCAATCAGAGTGAATTCCACGCCACCTTTTAAACTGACATCAGTACCTGTGGGTTTGGGTACATGGTGGGGTAGGGGAAGGTCATGACCCCCGGTGGAGGGTAGAAAGGCGGTGGCAGCAGTTGCTGTGGTTGCCCTGGTGAAAGAGACACTGGTGGGCCTCCGTATAGGGCGGGGTTAGCGATGGGGCCTCCTGATTGGTGGGGATGGAGACCTTAACAGAGACGAAGACATGAGGTCACTGCGTGAAAACATCCATTGACCTCGTAAGACCCGAACTCTTTCATGCATGTTTCATTTCCACCTACCGGGATGCGGGATGTGCATCTCAGGCTGCACCAGCATGCCCTGTGGCGGCATGGGGGCGGGGCTATCCCCGTGGGCATAGATTGGTCCCTGGTACGACACTGAGACAGAAAATGACAGCAGGTTAATCACAGCGAGGCGACGTTTTCTTCTCCAGCAGCTCGTTTTCATAAAAGGACGCTGCGGTGTTTCACAACAGCTGGAAACTGATGTGACGTAGCCATGTGGTGCTGGTCACGTGATCTTAGGCTTACTGGGCTCATAGTAGTGTCCCTCCATCACTCCCAGGTGCATGGGCGGCGCCGGCTCGGGCACGGCTCTCTGTCGCTGGGAAGAGTAGCGTTTGGCCCGGTTGTTGCCAACACCCATCTCCTCGATGCTGGAGAACTGCGGCGGGCCGCTGGGCATGTGCAGGGGGTTAGGAAGGCCTGCGGTCAGAGAGACTGGTTTAACGACAGACAACCACACGCGCTCGGGGGCGCCAAATAACAGGGCCCAACATGGAGCCACATTCATCATCAACAACATTCAAATGTTGACTTTTATGGAACACGTAAGATTTAGTCTGCATGAGAATTCAGAGCAATGATAAAGTTAGAAAAAGCCAAACATCTACAGAGAGAAGAAGAATGTGAGACATCAGGAAGCTGCCGGTGTTTCAGCCTCACAGGGACCAGAGATCACTGAGGTGTACATATTTGTTTTGGCGCCGCCTCAGGTGAAGCTGTTCAGTCAACATTTAGCATGAACCACCTGACTCGTGAGCGCCACCTGTGAGGTGACGGTGTAAAAGCGCTCACCTCTCATCTCAGACCGCACGTACGAGGTCGGGCTCCAGCTCTGCCTGGCCAGATTGAGCCGAGCCACGTCCTGGTCCAGCTCCGTCACACCTCCTCCCGCCTGGCTCGGCGCGTCGCCTCCACCCGACCAGCTCTTTCCCCCCACGTTGCTGGGAGAAGAGGTGTTGCCCCCGGCAACGGACTCCTCCACAGACGCCTGTTTACTGCCCAGGTCTGCGGGACGCGAGCGAGTCCTGCGAGCCAGCGAGTAAGACTTGCGCTCCACTGGCCGCTCGGCGGGAGGGGAAGCTTCCCGATTGGTCGCTGCTGCCGACTGAAGGGAGGGGTCGGAGCCGGAAGAGGAAGCGGCCAATCCTGATGCAGATCTGTCCGTGCCGCCTCGCTGCTCCTGCTGGCGTCTCGGCGATGTGGACTGGTAACCGCCCGGCTGTGGCGACGCTGCCGGCGTTACGGCGCCAACGCTCAAGTCCTGCTCCGTGGCCCCTCCCTGACTGACTGTAATGTCCTCAATGACCACAGAGGGCGCCCTACCTCCTCGCCCTCCTCTGACACCTCCCCTTTCCCCTGTAGGCTCCGCCTGAGCCCGAGGACCCGGCCGCTCTCGGTGGTGCACCAGGGGTGCGTTTGATTCATTGTTCCTGTAGTGAGACGAAGGTGGGGGGTGCAGGTTACTCTGGGGTGGTCTGCTACGGGAGGGAGGCGGTCTGGAGGGGACGCCGCTTCGCTGTGCAGAGGATGGCGACGAAGAGGAGGGGTGGACAGATGAAGGTGGAGGAGCTCCTCCTCGGTTCAGACCTCCTCCCCTGTTCTGCCAGGACCGGACGGGCCGCTCGCCGCCTCCATCTCGCCACCGTTTGTCTCTGCTGGGAGACGAAGTCGGTCTGCAGGAGACAGAGACGGAGGTCAAACATCAAACCAACAGCGGCTACGCTCGTTACAGGAAGTGTGATGACCTCACTCAAAGTGACCCGCGGACGTCCCAAAGCTCGCAGCTCTGGAGACGTTCAACGTTCAGCCAACACGCCGCTCACCTGGGCCTCCGCTGTCTGTACCCTCGGTCTCCGGGGCCGCCACCGTTTCGGATGTCGTAACCATAGATTGCGATCAGCTCCTCGCGGCTCTTGGGCGCCTGCTCCTCCTCCCTGAACTTGTCGTGCTCCCAGCGGCCCTCGTCTTTCCACAACTTCCTGTTTCTGCCTTTCGGCCTGAAGACAGACGGAGAGGACATCAATGACATCACATCGATGAGGTAACAGCAGAGAGGCTTTAAAAACGAGCCCTAACCTGCGCAGTTACGACTGACCCGTGCAAGCAGTGACGCAAATCTGTGGGCGGAGCGTTCCAGCCCGTCTAACTCCTCCCTAAACTCTCAGCGCTTCAGTTTGTCAGCGTGCAGCATGTAGCAGACACGGTGCTTCACTTCAAATGTCTGTTTAAACGACTCGGAGCTGATCTGGAGGCGGAGCTATTACCTCTCCTCCTCCTGAGCGTGCCCTCTGACGTCGTGTTCGAAGAACAGACCCTTCCTCGGGATGTACGCCGGGTTCTTCCTGTCCTCGTCGTCGTCCAGCTGCTGCCCCGGTTTGCCCCCCGCCTTCGTCTCCGGGTCGTCCGTCGACTCCTGTATGAAAGTTCAGATCAGACCAATCAGATGGCAGCAGGTACCGTCTTTAATCCCTCCCCTCGCTCTTGTTACCCTTGTGCCTGAGCAGAGACTCACTTCCTGTTCCTGTCTCACCTGTCCGTCTCCGCTCTGTCGCTCTCCTGCTAGGTTTCCCTTCTCCTCTGCTTTGCTCTCCTCTTTGCTCCGCCCTCCAGCCTCTTCTTCCTCCTCAGCTTCTCCGCCCTCCTCCTCCTCTCCCTGCGCTCCCTCCACAGGCCCGTCTGTAGTGGGGGGCTGGGGCTCGCTGGCTGCTGCTGGAGCTTCCTCGTCGCTGTACTGCTCTGCTTCCTCTTCCTCCTCCACTCCCTGAGGAGGACACAGTTTTAGGAGAAACACTCCCTAAAGAGGCTAAAACGTGACGTCACAGCCGAGAGGAGGCAGCGAGTCGGCGGTCGTACCTCTGAATGCGAGCCGTTGTCCTCGGGGTCGGCGCTGTCGTAATCTGAGAGGACGGCTGAAAAACAAAGAGGAGTGAAATCACCCGACAGCGGCCTGATTTCCCAGATTGTGACTTCAGAGTGGTGCAAAGAAGCAGCTTACCTTCTCCAACGCCGTCTTCACTCTCCTGCAACGACAAACAAGAAAACCAACGTTAAGCTCCAAAGCGTCGAGGATCAGACGCGTCTTTGTGTCAGAGCTCTGCTGCGAGTGCGTCACAGAGCGCCGGGCACGTTATTCAGCCGTACAGACCACCAACAGCACAGCTCGGATTACTTCAGCAGAGTCTGAACGCAGCTCAAAGATCAAACGTCTCACAGAGTCAGTCTCTTCAAACCGGCGCTCGGTCTGATCTCACGCCAACAGCCAGATTCATTTTGTGTCTGTGCATCCGGATAAAAAACAGGCTTTACCAGAGTGAAGAGGAAGGTTTATGAGAAGGTGGTGAGACCTGCTGTGATGTTTGATTTGTAGAAGGCAACTGAGCGTCAGAAATGAGCGACAGCTCGGAGTCAGAGAGCGTCTGAGCATGTGCAGAGGAGGGAGGGCGGATGATGAAAATGGAGCTGCCAGGCAGGAGGAGACGAGGTTCATGGATGTAGTTAAGGAGGACATGCAGAGGGGTGGAGTGACAGAGGATGCTGGGAAAGGAGGAGGTGGAGGCAGAGCTGCCGTGGCGACCCGAAGGAGAGCAGAGATCAGATGAAGCCCGGAAACTGGGAAGCAAAGTAACAGCGCTTAAACACAGCAAAGGTCTGAAATCACAGGCAGGACTCACATTTCACTTCAGCCCACTCATCAACAAGCCTGCTGCTGATTGGTTCTTACTAATCTGCTGTTTGTTGTCATGTAAACATCCTGGAGCCAGTAAACCCGCCTCAGGCTGCACTGCGCTCGGACTGAATCGGTCATGTTTCCCCTCGCTGCGGGGACCAAAAACGGCAGCCAAACACCACCACAGGGGCCCGGGATGATCTCAGACAGACCCACGGCCACAAAATGGAGGCTCAGCCCAGAGCCTCTCTCAGACCTCGGGTCACGGGGAGGTGCGTGATGCAGCCAGCCCGGGGGTCCCGGACATCACTCTCACACCTTGGTGTTGTGTCACGTTTGGTGTCCGTGTTAGTTTGAGCCTTTCCGGTTCGGACACAAGCGCTAAAGCGAGCTACTCGGTCTGTTCCAGCCCGAAGCGCCAGGCTGCCCGGGGTCATGGACCAGAACCGTCAGACGGAGCCGTTACCCGTTTCCTTCGAGCTAACGCCGAACAAACACCGAGCTGTCTGTGGGACTCGAACACGTCACCTGCTGTTTTATCCAGGGTTCATTTCCCACAGTGACCCGGGCCCGGAGCGGGTCTCTGGCCCGGAATAAATGCTCTAACGCCGGAAAGCTCGGCTCTGATCTCCCGCCCGGGACCGGGCGAGCTCTGGGAGCTAACATTAGCCGCTAGCTGGTACTCACACACTCGGACTCCACGTCGCTCTTCGCCGGGACCCGGCTCGCGGCCGGCTCCGCCGGGTCGGGCTCCCGTCCCCGGGGCTTCGAGGACGGGGACCCGGACCTCCCGCTGTCCGAACCCGACCCGGACTCGTCGTCATCCTCGCTGTCCTGGGACGCGCGCCTCCTCCTTCGCCGCCGGTCCGCCATCTTAGGACTCGAATGGTTGGAAACGGAAGAAGAAGAGGATTATGGGTATCCGAGTTCTTCTTCAGTGAGACGATTAAGAGCTTCTTTTTCTCTCTACCGCCATCTACTGTTTGTAAACTTTTACTAACACGCTTGAAAATGCGACAAATAAATAAATAGAAAAGAAAACGTAACTTGTACAACAGAAACGAAACAAAGTGGGTAATAAAAACCTAAAGAAAAACAACAAACAGAGTTCTGCGGGTCTGACTTTAGTAAAGTAAATGTATTCAGGTAAAAGCACTCAAAGTATTTAAAGTATCTGGATGTGCAGCTGATGGATGATGCAAAGCTTTAGCAGGATTTTTCTGCAGGCAGGCGGTGGTTCTGAAACGTGAGCGTCTCCCCTTCATTTTATTTTATTTTATTTTATTTTATTTTATTTTATTTTATTTTATTTTATTTTATTTTATTTTATTTTATTTTAACGTTTAGGTCACGCTTATATCACGTTTGGATTAAAGCTGAGCTGTGAGTTTCAGTGTTGTTGTACTGCAGTAAGATCTACATGTTTGTAGTTTGACACAGCAACAGGTGACAAGCAAAAGGTGATATTTTACAGGTATGTACCGGAACCTGAGGAACAGGTAAGACGTCAGAGTAGCGCGTTTCCGTCGGTCACCACTGGACGGCGCTGCTGGCTCAGAGCAGAATAACCTCTCTACAGTAAGTCCGAGGCCTCAGGGGAGCCCAGCACTGCATCTGTGCTTTTTAAGGGCGTGCCTGTTCCAGACAGCAGGTTTAACCTTTAGTTTGACTTCCTGTATGTCCGACCGTCTTCACCTGCGTGCTGTTCCCTGTCTATTTCCTATCCCCAGTTAGTTCCCACCGTTTACACAGACCTGAGTTCCCTGTCAGTGTGTCCTGTTGTACTCTCTGTTAACCCTGTGATGCACATTTCTCCACACGTAGGACACTTCTGCTGTTGTTTCTACAGTTGAGTTTATTAGGAGAGTAAACACATTTATCATTGTGCTAATAAGCTGAAGGGAGACAACAGTTTCACAGCTTTAGATCATCGATAACGTCCAACAGATAATCGAAGGCTGTTGTTTTGCAAAAGTGTAATGTTGAAGGATCCTGACCATTTCCTTTAGTTACCTTTCCCCCCTGTAACAGAACCTTTACTTTGAAAATTAGGAATTTCCTGACACTCTGTTCCTCGATTAAGAAAATAATTGGCCTTTCAGTGACCCCAGAATACATGCTGGTGTTTGTCAGCTGGAGTGACAGAAACACAGACACTGACAGACTCGTGGATGACTGGCTTTAAATGCGAGCGGGTTAACTTCACTCTTATAATCATAATTAACCACACATGTATATTTTAACACAAAAGGAGTGAAATCAGGAATCAGGTGAACTCCTGCACACTAGGTCGACCGGTAAATTGAGAGCTTCGCTTTTACACTCAGCTCCCTCTTCACCATGACGGACCGGTGCAGCCACTGCACCAATCCGTCTGTCGATGTCCGGCTCCCTTCTCCCATCACTCGCAATCAAGACCCCGAGATACTTGAACTCCTCCACTTGGGGCAGGAACTCATCCCCGACCCGGAGTGGGCACTCCACCCTTTTCCGGCTAATATTTTATACTCTCCTAAATATATATTCATTTAAACATTCTCGTGCTTATGTAAAGCACTACATGGATTACAGTGTAAAAAAGCCCAGCAGAATATTTCACTCTGCAATCAAATACATCAGCTTTCACGTGGCTCTGAACAAGAAAGCTGGAGGTTGTGATTCAGCTTAACAGTGAGGTCAAAGCTGTGAGTGACTGATGTGGTCACAGAGCGTGGAGCTGATGCGCTGTCCGTGGTGCTGAAATGATAACGCTTTATTCTCAATGCAATGAAACTTTCTGTTTTATGAGAATGTATTAAGACGAATGCACGATGAGAACAAAAGCAGCAGCACAGTTAGAGCAGAATATAAAATGTGCCTGACGTCCACGCCTGCGCTTCCACGGCCTGTGGCGTTCAGAGTGTTTCAGGCACCAAAGCTGTGGACTTGAAAATGTTTCTGTTTAACGAGACTTCCTGTTGAAATTCTTACTGATTATAACTTTCTTTCTTTTTACCTTCTGTTCTTTCATTCTTGTCTTGTGTGTTTAAGCTCAGTTTGTATTGCGATCAATTGCATTTTCATATATGATCGTTTGCTGTGATTATTCTGAGCTTTTATTTCTTTGCTTTGTTATGTCAAAGTGTAAAAATACTTTATAAAAACTTTACTTAGTAAATGTGCTGAAATTGTTCTAAATATAATATCAACAAACTTCTGTCGCGGACTCTCTGAAGCTCATCTTTGGAAACGTTGTGATGTAGTGCAGCAAAAGCTATGATAAATATTAACCATAAAGATGAAAAAAAAAACCAGGTGATCGTGAAACAGGACTTTTACAGGTTTGATCCACTGAACCCGAAGAACAACAAAGACGTGACACTTAATTTTGGTGAAACCACCACTAGATGGCGCTGTTGCTGTTTTAGACGAGAGCAGCAGAGAAGCTGCAGACTCCAGACAAACAGCTCAGAGTTTTGCACTTTAGTGTAAAAGTCAGTTCGACATTTAACAGATTTTTTCTTGTAACTACGGATCAATTATTCATTGCCCATTAAATCACCTGCTGAATAGAAAAGTGCAGTTCAACCACCGATATTAAACAAAAACTGTTTAACACTGAAATTATCCAATAATCTTTGCAGCATCTATATAAACGAACATTATGGTGCAACAGAGTCTCCTAACAAAATCCTCGATATTCAGGAAAATGAAGAAGTGCAGAAAAAAGGTTTGACAAACTCATCACAGTGTAACTTAAAGCACAGTGCTGCCTCTCACTGAGGTCAGTCATGTCTGGGTGAAACGGGGTCCATGCAGCTCGTAAGCATGTATGCAAATGTTCATTACTCAGTTGTTTTTAATCATGCTAACAGTTGAGAAGACTGATTCACGACTGCATGTGGATCAAAACATGGTTAAGGCAACAGCAACTTTGGTAAGTCCTGGAAACGTAGTCTTTGGCACAGTCTGCATCCAGAAGGCAGCAGGATCAGACGCTGCACATTGCTCCTGTATATCAGCTTGGAAATACACAAGTCCCATTTGCAGAGAACCTACATCCAGCCATTTACAGACATGCACATCCTCCTGTAAGAATGCAGGGATATTCTTCAACAGAAAGGGATTCTTCATGAAAAGGTGGAGCTGAGCTTCCAAAGCGAAGCCATCAAAGTGATCCTTAAAGTTTTCCGTCAGTTTTTGTGCAAATGCAGCATGTGAGGTGATGTTAGCACCCTGGATTTCTTTCCCTGAGGGGAAACGTGCACCGTCCTGCTGAAGGTGCTGTTTTAAAATGTCAAGTTTTCTCTGGACAGCTGTTATCACACACAGAGCTGTTCTTTCATGATAATCACAAATGGAAATCACTGAGGTGTGATGTCTGATCCTCCAGAAACTGCAGGAGCAGATGGCCTCGTGACTTTGTGGGCTTCACATGTTTTACCTCTTTAGTAAACTTCTGCAACCTTACGGGTTGTGTGAACACTGCGTCGTGTTTGATAAGCAGCAGTCGTTGAACCGGACCTTGTATGGTTGATGAGCGAAGGTGCAGTAAAGGATGCGCTGTGGAGTTCCCGACAGCAGTGTGATGGTGCTGTCTTCCTGCTTGATTCAGTTTTATATGATGGATTATGCATAAAATAGATTTGGGCTGAAAGGTTTATTGCTTTATTACATATTCAGGTTGTGTACCATGGTTTTAAAAAGTAACTAAGTAACTAATTACTTTTGAAAAATAAGTAATCAGTAAAGTAATGGGATCACTTTTTTTGGAGAAGTAATCAGTAATTACCAACTAATTACTTTTTTTCATGTAACTTGACCACCACTGGACGTAGCCCCAGCACTTAGTTACCTGACATTGCTGTGTAGGAGTAAGTCGCTCACCTGTGCTAAAATACGAAGCAGGTGATGCTGATGACATGAAGAAGCAGAGAAAGGTAAGTTGAGCGACGGTATTCATGGCCTCTCTGTATCCCTCAGAGTGAGGAGCATAGAACAGATAACACAGTGATGTGATAGCAGGTCCGGGTTGTCCTCTTTTAGTCGAGTAACTGCTCCTTTGACCCATCAGTGGAGACAACGTTTGTCAGATTGATCTCAGTTAACTTTTCTTTTGTTGCTGAGTAAATGTCCTCTCCTCTGTGACGCATAAAACATCCTCCACAAAAGCAGTTGGTGTTGCATTACCGCCAACAGCTGGCTGGGAGAGTGGACCAGCATGATGCTAACCTGCGCAGCTGCATGTGGCGCCAGTTCAAAGGTCACGGCACCCTAACCCTAACCCATATGTGATTTAACCAAGTATAATAAACCATTTTTAACCATGTCAAACCAACACATTTGGCATTTGGTGGTTTGATGTAATCAGATTACCTTGGATCAATGTAGTATACTTACATTGACTTGAAGTGATTTATTTAAGTATGTAGAGTGAAAGTTTTAATTCATTCAACACAAGTTAAAAGCTTCAGCAGAACTTAATGAAATCCTGTTGTTTGAACAACTACTTTGTTAATCAAGGCGATTAGTGCTAGTCTTGCTTAATGAACCAATGTGGGGGTTGATGATTTCATAGAGACAAACAACCATTTGCACTTACATTCATGGGTAACTTAGAATCACCAATAACTCTAATTACACACTGCAAACCAGCCAGACTGTGGATTTGAACCCAGGCCCTTCTTGCTGTGAGGCACCAGCACCAACCATCACACCACCAAGCTGTCACGCCAGGCTTAACACAACCAGGAAAGCTGTGATTGATGCAGCATTTTCTGTATGTTTTTGTCCTTGACAGGTTAAACCACAATAAACAGCAAACACATGGTGTGGGTGTGTACTTAAAACTCCAGCGATTTTCCTGCAGTTTGACATCTTATGTGATCTTGTGAACTTTGTGAGTCCAGCAACGAACCACTCTGACTAGATTGTATCCTGTCATCTCAACAAGAACAAATGAAGTTGCTGAGTTTCATGCAGATGCTACATGATTTAATTATGTTCACCATAGAAACATGAAATTATTTAGTTCAAATTACAAGTTTGAATCTTGTACATGTAACAACCACCCAGTAGGCTGCTGGGGGACTCCCATGATGCACTGGGTGTTTCTTCTTCACTCACTATGTGTTAATACATGTGTTTAATCATTAGTTATTATTCATGTCCAGTGTTGGGACTAAGGCGTTATTAAGTAACGCGTTACAGTAACTACGTTATTATTGTGGTAACGAGCACGGTAACTAGTTATTATGCCAAAATCAGGAATGCGTTAGTCGTTACTGGGATTTAGATAGGGTCGTTACTCGTTACTTCGTGTGGTGGCATCGCGGAGCTTCCACAGATTCAGTAACATTAGCAAGTGGTGGAGGCAGCAGGTGGATGAGGGAAAAGCAACGCAGAAGGAAAAGAGACCCGAGGCGGCCGCCGGTCCAAGTGTGAACTGAACTTCAGGTAAGAAGTTCTGACCTGCAGTCTCTCTGGGTCAGATATGAACCAAGTTTAGGTGGAGTTTATTTTCGTTATGCTGACTTTTTCCGTACTGCGT
>NW_005187603.1:308119-310003 GCF_000239375.1 Pundamilia nyererei
GTGGCAAGTAAGCAAGCTAGAAGACTGGCAAAGTTATGGAAGCAACACATTAACAAGAGAATTCTGAGTAAAACCAAAGTTACTTTCCCTAAATAAATGGTAAATGGCTTGTATTTGTATAGTGCTTTACTCGTCCCTAAGGACCCCAAAGCGCTTTACACAACCAGTCACACACTGGTGATGGCAGCTACATTGTAGCCAGAGCCACCCTGGGGCGCACTGACAGAGGCAAGGCTAGTTACTTTGAAAGTAACGAGTAACTTGAAGTAACTGAGTTACTTTTGAGAGAAGTAACTAGTAATGTAACTAAGTTACTATTTTAAAGTAACTTACCCAACACTGTTCATATCTGGCTCTTCCACAGCACGTCTTTGATGTCTTCTTTCTCTCAGCTGGTCACATGGATGCCCCTCCTTGAGCCTCGGCACATCCTGTGGCTGCAGAATTAGCAGCAGCTCAGGAAACAACATCTACAAAGTGTTTTCAGACCCACAGAGCTGCAGAGCATGATGGGACCCGGTGATGAACTGGAGCAAAGGTCATGCTAACATGTTTAACAGGGAGGACGGTAACAGAGGCAACGATCGGGACAGTGAGCTGCAGTCATCACAGAAACACTGTTTACACAGACCCACAACATTGTGTCAGTGTTGTGTAATCTGTTCAACACAGAACAGAGACGCGATAAGAAAACCTGATCAAACATGATGAATCCTCAAGTGTCAGTGAGAATAACAGAAAGGGAAAAGTGAGTCGTTGGTCATGAGAAGTGGGGCTCAGGAGGGAGCAGGTCACCTGACAACAGAAAGGTCGCTGGTCTGATCCCTGCTGCTCCAGCATCTGTGCTGGTCATGTTACTATGGTAACCCAGAGGAGTATTAATTTATTCATTAAATGAGACAATCAGTCAAAAGTCAATCAGTCATTTTTAATCAGCAGAGTTTTTGGAATCATCACATAAATTTAAAACCAGAAACGCTGAACAAGTTTCTACAGTGTTTCCACTTTTCTTCTCTCACTTCTTCTTCTTCTTGGTCTCCTCTCTGGGCAGACATGCTTTCACTTCCAGCAGCTGAAACATGAAACACGAGTTACACTTTGCATGTTCACAGTGATGCACGCGTTTGTAATTTTACAAGATTATAACTGATGATGCTGTGACAACATGTTCTGTTGAAACAACTTCACCACAGCTGACACAGAACAATACAAACACGTATTTTAACGCCCCCGTGCGTCACTTCCTTCTATAGACTCTTCATATTAGTTCATCCATCCTCTGCTGTGTTTCCTCCTTTCCACAGTCCAGTCGTGACTGTTTACTCCTGCTCTTTGTGTCCTGCTGCTTCCTGTTTTACTTTGGTGAGCTCGTGCTTCTTGTGCAGTGTCTTAAATTCGACTTCCTTTGTCTCTTAATCGGTTCAGCTGTGTTCCCGTGTGTCTCCACTTCCCTGATCACCCTTCAGTATACTGGCTGTGTTTTTCTCTGTCCCTCATCAGAGCATTGGTGCAGCTGTCCTTGTGTCTCAGTGTTTTTTCTTCAGTATTTTGTGTTTTTGCACTTTTGCATCCATCTAAATAAATCACTCGTTTTCTGTTAAGGTCTTTTCCTGCTGCTGCTGTCTGCATCACTCTGCGCATCGCTCAGTCTGCACATCACTCCTGACACAGTGCAGCTTTTTTCACTTTTTTTTTACATTAGCGTTAATCATTTTAAACCTAATTAATTTTTTACCACAGAGCGTATAAAAGATGGACACGGTGCTTTCTGTATTGTAAGGTAAAGACCCTGCAGTGATACAACATATGACTGTTAGCCACCTTAAGCTAGCCTGTTACCTTGGTAACATCTGTCTTGTCTTTAGTAATTAGCTTTAAACATGA
>NW_005187603.1:310456-311726 GCF_000239375.1 Pundamilia nyererei
CGTTTGTAATTTTACAAGATTATAACTGATGATGCTGTGACAACATGTTCTGTTGAAACAACTTCACCACAGCTGACACAGAACAATACAAACACATATTTTAACGCCCCCGTGCGTCACTTCCTTCTATAGACTCTTCATATTAGTTCATCCATCCTCTGCTGTGTTTCCTCCTTTCCACGTTCCTGCCCAGCAGCAGGTGATGTTTACTGCCTCTCCCTCCATGACAGAAACATCTGGACTCTGGGTCACAACAAACATGCCAGATGAAACAGCTGCAAGAGACACAAACCTGTGAGTCAGCACAAGAGACCAGCATTTAAACGCATCACAGTGAGTGCTATGTCATAAATAAAAAATAAACATCATAAATAAAGATGATCATATTTTCAGGTTTTCTTTTAAACGTTTTTTAAACGCAGTTGTCCTGCTGCTCAGTGCTCTGAGCACCGACACAATGACGGAGAGTCACAGACTTCCTACATACATTCATTTATCACTTATCAATAACATCCTGCATTACTTGTCACCATAGAAAGAACATAAGTGTAATACATTTTTTATTAGTCCTTTATTTATCTCATTTCCAAGAGAGACCTGGCGTCATGGCAACAAAAGTCAACACACATGTACCACATAAGTATATAACATTTAACACAAATACAACATCCTGTACAAACATGTGACAAATACACAATAAGATGAGAGCGACATGAAAACAATATTAAGCTGTTTCTACTCACTCCAACATGAGATGGTGCAGAACGAGGTGAGAAGCAGGCTTCTTAGCACGAGCTTCATGTTTGCAGACTGTTTCATTACCGTCACTTCATCTCGGAGTCCCACCCACCACACACGCAAACATACGTCCACAGCAGAAACATCCTGTGTGCTGTTATCTTTAAAACAGCTGTGCAGACCCACAGCTTCTGTTCCTCCCTCAGACAGCACTCAGCTGTAGAGAAGTGGTGGTTTCTTCTCACAGCTGATGAAGGCGATTCAAAAACCCACTTTATTTTGTTCCTAATACCAAGAACATAAAATCTGATCACAGGAAAGTAGAAGAGCAGAAACGAATGAGTAAAAATATATTTATGATGAAGACGTCTCATTACAGTTTGTTCTGAATGCTTAAACCCTAACTGTGATTCCTGTAGCACAATCCCTAAAACTATTCAGACTTATAGCAAAACCACTCACTGAGTTTGCAAAACTAAAAGCACAAAAACTGCTTTGCACTCAGTTTGCAATTTTGTAACACACACTTTGC
>NW_005187603.1:319253-321304 GCF_000239375.1 Pundamilia nyererei
CCCTCTGGATGGCATGAAATGTGTTTGAAGTGTTCGATGGCTTCTAACAGAGCCTGTGTGTGTGTGTGTGTGTGTGTGTGTGTGTGTGTGTGTGTGTGTGCATCACCACAGCCTGCAGCTGGACTTTAGCTGCAACACACTGTGAGACAAACTGCACACACACAGTTTGTTTGTTTGCTGATGTTTGTTGAGTTCATAGAAACGTTGCATTTCAGATGAAATGCAGCAGCAATGCTCCCTTTATGCTCGCTCCTCTTCTGTAGCACTTGTTCTGGTGCTGTGTCACCTCCCACTGTGTCACAGTTCTGCAACACCTGCTGGTGATTAATAATCGAACAGGATTTGCCTTCACGTGTTTCTATTTATGCTCAGATCGGTTTGATGTTTGGAAGCTCACAGTGTCGAATAATGAACCGGCCCAAGTCCATTAAACCAACAGTGACGAGTCTGTTCTGAAAATCTGAGCCGTACAAAGTGCAGATATTTGTTTATATATGTAGGAAGGAAAAGCAGTAAAAAAAAAATCTACTCAAATAAAACACAGATGCCACATTTCTAAGATCTTTTAGGGACAGAGTTCAATAACCTCAGTTTGATCTGAGTTAAGAAGCAGGAAGAGATGAGTCCAGTGTCAGAGGCAGGGAGCAGATCATTTGTAAGCTTCACTAAAGCTGTTTCTGTGATCAGTTGTGGGAGATTGATCCTCCTGTGAGGATTCTGACCGTTGGTGTAACTCAGGAGTGGAGACTGATTGAAATCAACATTCGGACTCTGGTATTACCAGGTAAGACAAACTGAATATGCTGATCAATTATTGCTTTATGAAAAACATTCATTCAACACAAAGATCATGATCTCAGTTTAATATTAAGCATAGAAAGCATCAACAGCATGTTCAGTGTCAGAAGCTCCGCTTTAAAACGTGTTTCATGTTTGTGTTTGGGCTGAAAACTGAATCATTGCTGCTTTTATGGAAACATGATCAGAGCTTTGTGTTAATGCCCACGGGGAACCCACAGTTCCTCAGCCGCAGAATCGAACCTCTCTGGGCATCATCATCAGCACAAACTGTGCCAGCGATGGAAAACCACACAAGAAGCTCCTGTAGGTGGAGGATCAAAATAAACCCATCAGAGAGAGAAAACAGGTTCTCTGAAGAACCAGTGAATCCATTTAACGTCACACTGATCTGTCCGGTTAAGGGAAGAGAATCATCAGCTGTTACTGTGTGTAGTCTGCAGCTTCTCTGCTCTGAACATAGTCAGACACAAACAGCAGCGCCATCTAGTACAGTCGTCCCTCTGTAGAGGGCCTGTTCTTCAGGTTCAGGTAACTTACCTGCTCAAATATTCTCTTTTGCTCGTCACCTGCTCTGTGTTTCAGCTGCTGAGTTACACTGAACACCTGTGGTTTTTACTGCAGCGCAACAAGACCGACACCTGCAGTCAAAGATTAGAAAATTAAATACTGCCCTGCTGATGGAAAAAGGAAGCTCAGGATATTAATCCAAGCTCAAGTTGCTCCATATTTTAAAATAAAGAAAAAGTCTTTTGTTTTTATAACTTCTGCATTTAGAAGTCGGAGCTCCAGCAGGAAAATGGTGACGTTTGTTGCATCATTTAGTCACAGATGAGGGTGGCCTTAAATCCACGGGCCCGTTCTTCGTACCTCGCTAAGTAAGGTAGCTGGATTTGATTGTTGACGATTTCGCGTGATCCTGGATTGTTCGGTTCCCCGAAGCTCATTCGGGACTTGCTGCCATAGCAACAGATCCGTAAGCGTAAACCTGCTCGGGAGCAGGTTTACTTTATGTAAACAGGATTAGATCGCGGCCACGCAGGTATGTCCGCTTCATTCATACGAAAGCAACAGCGATATTTTACCACTGTTTCACCATAAATAAATAACATCAGTGTAACTAAAGATAATGCAGCACCTGATCCTGTTATTGATCTCACACAGATACATACAGGTCATTTCCTAAAAAAGGGAAATGTACTATTAACATTCTATTACATGTATGTGATTATTACAGATGTAATTCATATTTC
>NW_005187603.1:323027-324261 GCF_000239375.1 Pundamilia nyererei
TAAGCGAGGTACGAAGAACGGACCCCAGGACTCGTGGAATAATAATTTAACTGTTTATTTACAAGACAAATCATGCAAATATAACTTGAGGCAACAATCCTCGTTTGGCACAATGTGCTCCACTGTTTGTTTAGTTCAGGTCCACATACAGTCAGGTAAACGAGGTCCTTCCACAGCAGATCCATTCACAAACTTTCTCCCAGAACATACAGATGCTCCTGCACAGATGGAGAAAGAAGGTGAGCTCCAGCCACGAGCACAAACTAAGCCAAAGGTCAGCTACACTAATGCTATCAATTCAACAACCAATGAAAGACTACCAGCAGAGGCAGTGGATTCAGAAGATGGAGCACAGGTGTGCTTAAAAACTCCAGGTGTGCTGGAACGAAGGGTGGGAATCCTGGAGAGACCCCACCCCTGCAAACAGAGGCGTGGTTAACACAAGCACACAGAGAAAGGTGAGTAGGACCAGGATGATGGTGACATGTTTGTCAGCTGCAGGTGCAGGAACCTTTACCTGAAGATATTCTGCACTTCTTTACCCGTACTGCCAGACATTCTCAGCACGCCTTCACAACATGTTTAGGTGCGTCAAACATCTTACCTGCCACCAGCTGGTGATCAGTTTACAGTTCAGCTCTTCTCTACCTGAATATGCAGCTGCAGATCTGACTCACACCATGGTGTGCTGGAGCTGCAGGCACTCACAGCAAACTCACAGAACACGAAGTTCATTACAGACAAACTGTGATTTCCACAGAAGTCCAATAACTAAACACACTGGGGTTCAGGTCAGGAAGGTCATTCCCACCAAGCGCCTCCAGGTGTCGCTGTCATTGCCCATGAGTGTTGAGGTTTTCTAGTAGGACCACTGAGTTACCAGATGGGACACATTCGAGTCCTCCTTATCAAGCCGAGGGGATACAAGGATACCACCCCAGCTTACTGTCTCTCATGGACGGCATCTGTAGACTGGAAGAGTCCAGGCCCTGTCCAGAGAACTGGTGCTGGGGCCCAGCATGCACTGGGGCGCTGGGGTATCTAGCTTCCATCTCTCCACCTCAGGCACTCAGGCTCTTTCTCCACCATGGAGGTGACACATAGGGCTGGGTTTTGATAATCGATTTATCGATTAAAGCTTGGATTACATGATATCGATTCATTAAAATCCTGAATCGATTTTTTAGTCAGCCTCCCTGGGAAAGTCTATGCCAGGGTGCTGGAAAGGAGAGTT
>NW_005187603.1:325590-350672 GCF_000239375.1 Pundamilia nyererei
ACGCATCAGGATCAGTGAGCTGTGACTTTCTCACCGACGGCACGGACACGGTCGGGGCTGAAAGCCGACAGCTCGCCGACTCTGATGTGTCGGCGGGTCGAGCTTTGTGTTCACGCCCTTTTTGCGCTGATTCTGAAGCTGAAGGTTTGATCTGTCTCCAAACAACATTGACCGAACCAGCAGCAAAAGAAGATCCAAACTACGCTTCACACAAACATCGTCATGGATTCACTCTGACTTTTACTGTTTTGCTTCCACCAGGATAAAATCACACTACATGCACAGCTCTCTCTCTCTCTCTCTCTCTCTCTGTTTCCCGTCTAAAAATCTGTTTTCTTCATTATTCGCTTGCTTGTTACGCACAAGTTGTTTACAGGCTGTCGGCCGCTGTTTTTTCCTTTTACTTACTTCCGAAGAGAAATCCTCATTTCTGCCGTTCAATACTGAACAAATTTAAACTTTAAATTATGCAAAATTGCAAAACGCTGTGTCTCTAATATAACTTTGCTCTGTTTCACTTCAGCAGCATCAGGTAATGTTCATAAGTTCATTAATGGTTTTCTTTCGTTTTTGATCGACTGCAGAATATTTTTATAAAATCCCAGAACAGGAAAATCTGCTTCATGTTTTTCTGTTTTATCTTCAGCTGCTTTGACACAAAGGCCTCACTGTGACGCTCACACCTTTGATAAAGTCTCACAAGTGTCAGCTTCCTTTTTATAGACATACAAATATGGAAATGTACTGATGCATGATCTGAATTATAAATTTCTGACTGTCTGAGGCTAAATTTCCCCGATTCAAATCGAATCGTGGATCGAATCGATCCTAGAAATCAGTGAGAGTACCCAGCCCTAGTGACACATCCACGTCTCATAGTTGGCCTTGATAGCTGGGGATCAAACGGCCACGCCTCCATCCTTGAGCACACATTGCACCAGACTGCCCCTGTGGGTGGTGGGCCTACGGGAGGGTGGGCTCATCTCTCCTGATCACATGGGTGGGTGCTACTTACCCAAGCAGGTCATACTGGTCCCCTCCATCATGGTAAGGTGGTTTCAACGTTAAATAATTACAATTTGGACATATGTGATAATAGAATACATAAATTCATATATTACTTAAATAATATATGAATTTATGTTGTGAATGGATGGAACAACATTACATATTCTACAGCTGCTATAGTACTAGTACATTTCACAATGTTTTAACAATACTGAGGAGAAGGTCCCAACAATCCAGGACGACCCAGATATAACTGCTGCAAACGACACTTTATTCTCGTCTGCTTGTACTTTTCAGCGTCTCCGTCAGCTGATCCGATCCACTGCTCTCTCCTTCGGCGTGATTAGGTGATGCTCACTGGCGCTGACACCTAGCGTCCCTGAAACCACACCCTAAACCTGCTGCTCCACCCATCCAGGGGAATGTTGTCAATGTTCTCGAGCAGATTTTATTTGTGAAGAAGTTCATGAAGTCATGCTTAACGCCACAGAGCTCTGGCTCTTTGTCGGCCTGGCTACAGAGCTGAAGAGAAACCTGGGATAATTATTTTTTTGTGATCAGTGATTTATAATAAGATGTTCTAGTTTTATGGAGAGCTTTTTTATAGAGCATCAAACTCTTCCTATTACCTGCTGCTCTATAAAAGCAACAGAAAACAGATTTCATTGATAAATTAAAGTCAACAGAAAGAACTTTGTATGAAAATGGAACATTGTTTGAATTTACGTCAGTTGTCACCACAACCCAGCAGAGTTTGTTTAGTTCTCTTTTGGGACTTCTGCATATTTGATGAAGCTGAAATCTGTGGTTAGTTTTCATAAAAGGACATTTGTGTAAACCTCTCCCACACAGGCCTTTTTCAAACACGTACCCTAAAGCAGATGACTCATAAGCTGGAGAGGAAATGGCATCTCAGAAATTTAGAGGATCATCATTTAGCCTGGAGAAATAGTTTGCTGCTTTATGAGAAAGCCCTCCACAAAGCCAGAACATGAGTTAACTTCAATAATTACTTCCTCCAAGCCATCAACGTGTCTTTTAGACCCCATTCCTACAAAACTGCTCAAAGAAGTCCTGCCATTAATTAATTCTTCGATCTTAAATATGATCAACCTATCTCTAATGATCGGCTATGTACCACAGGCCTTCAAGCTGGCTGTAGTTAAACCTTTACTCAAAAAGCATCTCTAGACCCAGCAGTCTTAGCTAATTATAGGCCAATCTCCAACCTTCCTTTATATCAAACATCCTTGAAAGAGTAGTTGTCAAACAGCTAACAGATCATCTGCAGAGGCTTATTTGAAGAGTTTCAGTCAGGTTTCAGAGCTCATCACAGAAACATCACAACAAACTCATGACAGACATTTAGGAAGGACATCTCCAAGCTTGTTCCATCTGCACCAGCTCCAACTTTATACTTTTGCATTTTTAAAAAATCTTCTGTTTGGTAGCACCCTGACGTTTCTCCTTGTGTTTTATCGTTCTGTGATTTATAAAGGTTAAGATGCTAATCTACTAATAAATGTGCTCAGTGTTGGGAAGGTTACATTTCAAATGTATCCCACTACAGATTCTGTTACGTTACTCAATGAGAGTAACTATTCTGAATACTTTGGATTACTTAATATATTATCATGCTTTTTACAGCTACATGAATGAACTATTGCTGTGTTATTTATTACTGTTACTGAAGGTTACTCGTCACACCAACAGCAACTAGATGTTTAAACCTTAATATAAATGAGCGGCAACAGAGGGAAGGATCAGCACAGTCAGCTGGGGTCGTCACAGAAACACTTCACACAGAAGAAACCCGCTGATTGGACGTGATACAGCAGCTCGTACACTCACAGTGTGAGGGATGCATTGAACTCTGGTCCAGGGATATTTCAACAACATGACTGGAATACTCGGGGATCAACCCACCGACTCTTCAACAACCCATCTCCTGAGCCACAGCCGCCCAAAACACCGAAAGATCACCATTATCTAACAATGCCAACGTGAAGTTGATCCAAACTGACGGTGATAATTATCTGTAGTTTCAGTTATATTGTATTCATAAATTATATTTTGTAAACAAGTTCCTGCTAATTCAGTTCACTTTTATTTATATAGTGCAAAAGCACAACAGTCTCCCCAGGGCACTTTATACTGTGAGGTAAAGACCCGACAGTAATACAGAGGAAACCACAACAATCAGATGACCCTGTGTAAGCAAGCGCTTTGGTGACAGTGGGAAGGAAGAACTCTGTTTTAACAGGAAGAAACCTCCAACGTAATAAGGCTCAGGGAGGGGCGGGGCCACGACCGCTTGTGGGTAGGATTATGTGGATTTGTTTAATGAAAGAAAACCTAAAACCACGCTTCAGTTTTCCTTCACCCCGTCTTCCTCCCCTCACCCAGCTGGGGGTGAGGGGAGGAACCACGTCATGAAGAAGTGATCTGCAGTTAATAGATGATTTCTTACTTTTCTTTCTTTTTTAATACTGTTATGTCCTCGAGGGCCTGAGCCAGGTAACAATAGTAAGACTGCAAAATAAAAGGCCAAACTGAGTCGTTTGTGACATTAATATTTATTAAAAAGGACGAACTCGCAGAGAAAGCTACACAAACCTACGAGCTAAACAAAAGGACACAAACTAAAATATCGAGAAAAAACAAAGAGATGGTTCAACAAACCACAGGAAGAAACTTCTGCCTCCAGCTAACTGCTCAGTAGTAGAAACAGAAACACCACAAACCTCACAGTCAACCCACACGAACAGCTCAACACTGACCAGGCAGCGCTTCATCAGCTCTTACACTTTGTTGTACTTGCTGGGTGGAAGGTTTGTGTGTGGGGGGGCGGGTCAGAGTGAGGATGAGCTTAGAGCTGGAAATCAGACACTTTCTGTTCAGATGATTTAATGAGCAATCATTCAAACAAGCTCATATTTATTATTGAATTACACTCTGGGTGTGTTTACGTGAGTGTTGGGAACTATTTCAGCTTCAGTTTGACATTTTGTGGGACAGCTGTTCGTTATGTTTATGGAATAATCAAATATAAATTTAACACAAAACCAAAAACACTGAAAAGTTTGCAAAGTTTCTACAGTGTTTCCACTTTTCTTCTCTCACTTCTTCCTTCTTCTTCTTCTTGGTCTCCTCTCTGGGCAGACTTTCACTTCCAGCAGCTGAAACATGAACCACACCATGAGCTACAAACACGTAGACACAGAACAATAAACACCTGCATGTGTGTACACCGTCTCAGACGGCCTTGTTGTGCGTCCTGCGTAGTTTCCTCATTAATAAGTTCCTAATATCTGCCCATTGCTTTGTATTACTGATCCCTGTGAGTCCAGCAGTGTTGCTGTTGAGTTCAGTGCTGCTTCTGAGTCCTGCATGTTGGATCATAATGATGCCAGCCACACAGCAACATTTGACTGTTAGCCACCTTAAGCTAGCCTGTTACCTTGGTAACATCTGTCTTGTCTTTAGTAATTAGCTTTAAACATGATAAAGTTTGATGGTACCTTCAAGACATTTAGTCAAACATTTCTCTATGAAGAAACGTTTCAGACGATCTCATTGGGAACATAATCCGTAGCTATCAGTAGTAAAAGTTGTAGTCGTCACTAAACCCCCCAAACCTCAGGGACGGGGTTATCCTCTGAGGAGCATGAATATAAAATCCCATCGTTGGTACTTCAGTCTGGACCAAAGCGACGCGCCAACAAACACCAACTCACACCGACAAACTACAAGAAGCACAAAACACATGAAGTGTAACAGAGTCAGGTTCAGTTGTGTTGTAGTGACCTGTGACGCTGTGACGTGGTCCACTTGTTTCTAAAGCAGCAGAAGATCAGAACAAGGAGAATGAAGGGCAGACTCCTCAGGACGAAGATGACAGGCGATGATGAAGGAGCTGAAATTCACACAAAACAAAGTTCAGCTCTTCATTCGTTGCACTGCAGCAACCAGAATTATTGTCTGAAGGCCAAGAAAACGCCTAAAAGATTCCAGTTCCTAAGTGGATCATTTGCTATACTGGACTTCTTGACTGTCATTCTTTATTCGATCTTTATTGTTATTATTGTGATTTATTTTTATTTTGGTTTTTTCTAGTTGAGTTATTACAATCAGAACGGACAGCACCGGGCACAGGAACGAAAGAGAGGTTGGGCGTTACCAGCAGTTTGTTTGATCACCTGCACAGAAAGACAACAAGCAAAAAAGAAAACAGCACAGCGACGACCAACACAGACCAACTGACGTAACAGTAAATAATAAATACTGAATGTTACTGAGCAGCACGCAGGACTGATAGAGCATAGGTGTCAATCTCTGGCCCGCAGGCCAAATTTGGCCCGCAGCCTAATTACATTTGGCCCGCGAAGCCATACCAAATGACTATCAGAGCTGGCCTACTGCTATCATACAGCTAATGTATATATTGTTTAGTATTAAGCTTTGCTTGTTCCATATTCAGTTTTTCAGCAAAACCTGTTTGAGTCCATAAGAAAAGATTCATTCTTATATCTGGAGGAAGTTTTTTTCATATAAACGTTAGCCCGCGACTTTGTTCCAGTTTTGAATTTTGGCCCACTGTGTATTTGAGTTTGACACCCCTGGTTTAGAGGCTCAGCCAACCAAGACAGAGTGTCTGTGACCTGTGTGTGAGCGCGCTTATGTTCGTAAGATTCCTCCATGTAGGTGTCTAATAGTCCCCGCCCCCCAGGTCATGAAGCAGGCACGGAGGAGACCTGGCCCCCAGAGAACGACAGCCCAAGAAGAACCACCTAGAAAGGAGCTGAGGAGAGCTCTGGATGGGAGTCACCGAGCAACCATGATGCAGAAGCTGCATCGATGAGCCTGCGGTCTCTGCTGGCAGCCAGTTATGCTAGAGTGACCTGAGCCCCCGGGCCCAGAGACCTGAGGTCCGAGGTCCCTCCACGCCCCAGAAGGTGCCCTACTGAGCCATGTAGCCAACAAACCTCTGCCAGATAACAGCTGGAGTCAGCACGGCCCGTTCACAACCCTCGATGTCGACATGTATTTAAAATTGAGATGTGGGCACCGGCGCCAGAGATGAGCGATGTCTGCCCACCCCCAAGGCACAGTCGCAACTGAAGTTAATGTGATGTCACAAGTGTGCACCACTGCCCTCTGTGGGAGACGCTCCACAGAAGGCAGTGTCCATGCTCACACTGAGACGGACCTCATGTCTTTACCTCCCTAACTCAGAGTAATGTTATGGCTCGACTCATGTATGATAAGACAGCAGCCGAGCTTTGTAACGTTGGTGAAGAGTGTGTTCATTAAAGGATGAGCACTGTGGAGTTTCCAGTACCAGTGTGGTCGTGAGTGCGTCGCCTCCTCTCAACCACTGAGTCTAACCCACGTTACAGTGTGTCAGCTCTTCATTCGTTTCTTTATCATCACCGTAGTTTCACTACAACAAATGTGTGACAGCGTTTAACCTGTAAAAGACGACATTCACATATTTTGGAGGCGCGCTGGTCACCAAACTGAACCTGTTCACTTACTGGAGTCTGTGTGGTTGTTGTTGTTCATCGTCTTCTCTCCGACTGTGATGATGGTCCCATTTCCTTTAGCCTCAGTTAAAGATGGAATCTCCACAGTCACTTTACAGATGTATGTTCCTGAATCCTCTGTTCTGATGTTTGAAATGTTCAAAGATGAGCAGGTCTTTGCCTCCTTTTTCAGAGACCCGGGAGATTGATTTAAGTTGGCCTCCCTCTTAATGACTGTTTGATTTTTCAGCCAGGTCACTCCAAATCTTTCAAACGTTCCTGCCCAGCAGCAGGTGATGTTTACTGCCTCTCCCTCCATGACAGAAACATCTGGACTCTGGGTCACAACAAACATGCCAGATGAAACAGCTGCAAGAGACACAAACCTGTGAGTTATTATCATAAATAAAGACGCCATGGTCAGGTTCTCTTTTACACAGATCATTTCACCACATGAAAAACATCACACCCAGACTTACAGACATTAAGTCATCACTCACGACCAAAGAAATCGATGAGAAAGAAATTTCAGAAACAACTTAGCTTTGGAGTTTTCAGTGTAATGAGATAAATACGATATTAAATCAATAAGCTGTGTTTCTACTCACGCCAACATGAGGTGCAGACAGAGGTGAAAAGCAGGCTTCTCAGTAAGAGCTTGATGTTCTCACACCTTTTCATCACTGTTGCTTCATCTCTCACAGCTCCTCTGTGGAGACCCACAGCTTCTGTTCCTCCCTCAGACAGCACTCAGCTGTAGAGAAGTGGTGGTTTAGACCACACACCTCTGTCTTCTCACGGCTGATGAAGGCGATTCAAAAACCCACTTTTATATATATATAAGTATAACATCAGAAAAGAATGAGTGCAAATATATTTATGCTAAAAAAGCCTGATAAAAGCTGACTTTGAGTTGGCCTTTGTATCATACAGATGTGGTTTCCACTCTGACACAGCGAGCTCCACAGCGGCACCTGCTGGCCACTTTTAGCGACACAGACAATGCAGCGTTCTGAACAAGACTACTTGTTATACCAGATTATCAATCATTGTGATCAACACGTGTTGGATCCCAAAGAAAGAAAGCGCTGAGATGGGGAACAGCGATGTCCAGATGAAGCCTTGAAGCTTTCAACTGCTTCCAAATAAAAATGGTGTTTGTTCTGGAGATGTGCACACATCGCCCCCTGCTGGCCAAAACATTTACTGTCATTTGAACCATTTGTGATGGACTCCTGGTTCTGTTGTACCAGTGTGAGCACAGGAATGGTCGCTGCCTTAAAACCACCTTAAAACCAGTATAGGAAGAAGGAAAGCCAGTGGAGGCTTTGGGGAATGTCCTCGAGTGGTTCAGATTTTATTTGTGAAGAAGTTCATGAAGTCATGCTTAACTCCACAGAGCTCTGGCTCTTTGTCGGCCTGGCTACAGAGCTGAAGAGAAACCTGGGATTAGTTTTATCTAGTTTTATGGAGAGCTTTTTTATAGAGCATCAAACTCTTCCTATTACCTGCTGCTCTATAAAAGCAACAGAAAACAGATTTCATTGATAAATTAAAGTCAACAGAAAGAACTTTGTGTGAAAATGGAACATTGTTTGAATTTACGTCAGTTGTCACCACAACCCAGCAGAGTTTGTTTAGTTCTCTTTTGGGACTTCTGCATATTTATTGAAGCTGAAATCTGTGGTTAGTTTTCATAAAGGGACATTTGTGTAAACCTCTCCCACACAGGCCTTTTTCAAACACGTGTTTTAAAACAGATAACTTGTAAGGTGGACAGAAATGGCATCTCACTAATTTAGATTTTGTTCATTCAGCCTAGAAAATAAATTTGCTGCTTTATTCATAAGAAAAGTTGGGAATCCAAATTACCTCCTCAGTTCTGCAGAGGCCCGGTAATGAACTAATCATTTGATTCATGTGTGTTGACCCAGGGTGAGATCTAAAACCTGCCCTAGAGGCTTTGGGGTTACCACCCCTGCCTTAGGCAGTATCATTAGAAGACATAGCATACATTTTCACTGCTATGCAGATGACACCCAGCTCTATCTGTCCATGAAGATAGCACATATCAATTACTTAAGGTGTGTGAAAGTCTTAAAGATATAAAGACCTGGATGACCTGTAATTTTCTAGTTCTGAATTCAGACAGAACTGAGGTCATTGCACGTGACCCTAAATGTCTTAGAAACTTGGTTTCTAATCAGATATTTCTTGGTTCATGCATGAATTGATTCTATGCTTGAGTATTTTGAGGTTATTGTTTTATCATTTTACCATATTAGAGAAGCTACTGTGTGAACATTGGATTGTCACATTAAAACCTCATGGTTGCAAAACTAGCAGTGGAAACAGAAACAGCAGCTACACGGTTCTTTCAATTGTAATTTGATTAAATTCACTTCAGTTCATTAAACTTGATTTGAATTTAACTGAACTGAATCGACAATGTTGCGTAGAGATCAGGGGCAGAACTCCTGGACCAGACAGGGTGTGTTCCAACTACAGGGAACTCACACTCCTCCTTCCTAGTGGGTGATGGGATCCCCCATGCTGCCCTTTGTCACCGATTCTGTTTGTAATTTTTATGGACAGAATTTGTAGGCGTAGCCAAGTGGCGGAGGGCTTTCACCTGGGTGGTCTCAGGATCTCATCTCTGCTTTCTGCGGATGATGTGGTTCTGTTGGCTTCATCAGGTGAGGGCCTCCAGCGCGCCTTGGAACGGTTCGCAGCAGAGTATGAAGCAGTGGGAATAAAGATCAGCACCTCCAAATCTGAGGCCATGGTTTTCAGCCGGAAAAGGGTGGAGTGCCCACTCCGGGTCAGGGATGAGTTCCTGCCCCAAGTGACGGAGTTCAAGTATCTCGGGGTCTTGTTCACGAATGATGGGAGAAGGCAGCAGGAGATCGACAGATGGATTGGTGCAGCGGCTGCAGTGATTACCGGTCTGTTGTAGTGAAGAGAGAGCTGAGTGTAAAAGCGAAGCTCTCAATTTACTGGTTGACCTACCCTCACCTATGGCCACGAGCTGTGGGTAGTGACCGAAAGAACGAGATCGCGGATACAAGCGGCAGAAATGAGCTTCCTCCGAAGGGTGGCTGGCCTCTCCCTTAGAGATAGGGTGAGAAGTTCGGCCATCCGGGAGGGGCTCAGAGTAGAGCAGCTGCTGCTCCACATCGAACATTAAACCCAGACTGGAACATTTCCAGAATTGCATGTTCATCCAGGAAGGACTTTAGTTGGGTAGTTTAGATAAAGAAGGCATCATAGAGAAGTTTGACAAAACAGAACAGTTTACATGTTTTCATCAAGAAATGGACAACCCAACCCATCCATCCATCGCACGGCAGCGCCTTGCAGGAACGCACAGTTTAGTAACAAAGTCAGTTAAAACAGGTCAGAAAACACTGCATCACCAATTTCCAAGTTGATGACGGATACAACAAGATCCAAAGTGTGCACATGTTCCTCAGAAGAACTATCTACTGATTGAAATAGATTAAAAGAGTCCACTAAATCTAAAGAGTCCTTCACCAGAGGCTTCTTAGGACAACAAATGTGGATATTAAAGTTCCCGACAATTAAAACTTTGTCACATCTTAGCACAATTTCCCCCTAGAGATCACTCAAGAAGTCACTTGAACACAGTCGCTAATCCCATGGGGATTTAAAAAACAAAGAGTCACATGGTCACAGTTCTCAGAAGGTGCTGGACTCACCAGGAGACATCCAGGATTCAGTAATGATTGATCTGGCATTCACCAGACCCATCCAGAGGGCAAATACATCCAAAACAGCAGAGGTGAGGGGAATGCACACCCGATGCCACAAGTTCTGGAGATGTGCTCCATCTGGGTAGGAGCGTGGAGGTAGAATCGCTGGATACCAGTCAAAGACAGGTACCAGCCAGGAGCTCACCGGATCCAACTAGCACCACGACGCAAGGATTTCTTTTGGGCCAGGATAGCTATGACTTCACAGTCAGAGCTGCTGTCTGTCACACTTCATCCAGGGAGGTGATCCTGGAGGTTGGTAGATGAAAACCAGCATCCCTGTCATAGTCTGTGTGCAGGCAGGCAGGAAAAGGACCCAAGTGAACCTAAAAAACCCTCAGCTTTATTGCTGGCCAAAATACAAAACTGAAATAACAAAGGAACGGAGCACACCGGCAGAAATGGTGGTACGACGTGACAACGACCACTGAAGGACACACAGTATAAATACAGACAGGAACACAGGGGAACGAGGAGCAGGTCAGGAAGCACAAGGCACAGACCTTCAAAGTAAAACAGGAAATCCATAGACAAAACTCAGAGGCACTGAACTAAACTTATTTTACACACTAGAGATAACAAATTAAAATAATAATACAGAAAACATTGAGTCACCGACCCAGGGCTGTGACAATCCAAGAATGGGATGGAACAATCTGGCCCCTCATGGTGGAACTGTAGTAGTTTGACAGCAGACAGATGAAGCTCCAGAACTGTTTGCCAATCGTACACCAGCAGAGACTTCACATTTTGCAGGCCACACAGAAACAACAACAAAACGCAAAGTGGAGAGGGGACGCCATGGTAGAAAGCACGTGTTACACGTGGTGTCATCTTTACTGCAGTTGTTCAGGTCAGAGAATTTATGTGATCAAATTCTGTGATGATACAGCCCGAAGAGCTTAGAACACTCCAGGCCTGAATCACATGATCAGTTCATTACCAGGCTTCTGGAGAGCTTCAAGATATGCTGAGGAGGTCATTTAGCTATGTGAATCAGCTGCGTTGGAGCAGGACACATCTAAAGCCTGCAGGACGCCGGCCCTCGAGGCCTGGAGTTGGACACCGTGGCTTAGAAAGAGAGCAAAACATGTTCCAGAATGTAAAAACTGTGTTTAGCCGACTTTCTGCACTCACAGGACACTTTAGCTGATGAAACTATTAACACATGGTGTGTTAATACGATGTCTTCATGCAGGGATGTAACTATGAGGTTAGGGGTGAGGAACCAGACGTGTGGAAATACACTTTACTTGACGCACTTTTTTTCACCCCTCAGACTGGTGAAGTGTTGTGAGGAGGAAACAAATAACTGATTGTGATGTAGAGGTGAGACAGAAACGCCAACATGAGCTATACTAAGCTATCGACGTGCTCCAGGATTCCTATTTATGATGAAAATCCAGAAAACATGGGTAAGTGAAGTTATCCTACTCAGGGTGGAGGATCACTGGGTGGAGTTTAGTTTGATATTTGGGATAGTAATTAATTCCTGAAACAAACCAGCAGCAGCTCATCTGGACAGATGTTTGGTTCAGAGATGTTAGATTGTTCCTTTATGTTCGGTTTGAAGCCTGATTAGTACCGAGCAGCATTTAGAGACGTTTTCACTGGAGACGAATGCAGTGACTGAGCGAGCTGCTGTAGACGAGGGAAGTTTATTTAGAATCAGACTCGCTTTATTAATCCTGAAGGAAATTATGGGTTACAGCAGGCAGCACGCTAATGGTGCATGCACACTTACAAAGGAACCCTCTGAACAAACTTTACACAAACATCAGAGGTAGGCTGACAGGAAAAAACAACGAAAATACATAACATGAGGTGAGAGGAGGAGAAAAACACTCCACTCAGACTGAGCTCCTAGTGGGAGAACAGAAAAAACACCCCAGCTCAAAAAGCACATGACTGTCAATGCACCCCAGAGACACAAGACAGCAACAGGGGCGGGTAAAGGTGAGAGCCGGTGTAGACGGCGCGTCCGGTCCTGCAGCATGTCTGCGCTGGTCCAGTCGACCGCCATCTGCCCGGGAGGAGACAAGCATCGAAGGCGTTTGGAACGGGAGGATGAGTGTGTATCAGTGTGTGTGTCCTGAGTTTAGCTGAGACCGTGTCCTTCGCCCTGCCGGGCTAAGTAAACAGTCCTCCAGCCGACCCAGGTGGCCTTGCGTCGGGTAGGAACAGACTAAACACCGTC
Source organism: Pundamilia nyererei (assembly GCF_000239375.1). Lineage (NCBI taxonomy): Eukaryota > Metazoa > Chordata > Actinopteri > Cichliformes > Cichlidae > Pundamilia > Pundamilia nyererei. The sequence continues at coordinate 338,094 of NW_005187603.1, forward strand.
GTTATCAGGGTGAATTTGTTTTGTTCAGCCTCGAGGCCGATATGGCTGCATGGACAGCACGGTGACTGAATGCCTCATCAGCCTGTTTAGTTTCAGATCTGTGTGTTACCATTTATGATCTCATTTGGACAGAAGCCATTTAATGATTCCTGAACAATTCCTTTAAATTCAACATGTATTCTGATGATAACATTACATTTAACACAAGTTCACATCGATCCATATGAGGACTCGACCGGCTCTCTTCAAACTCTGTCAGCATGCTTAACTAACCATAACTCTGATAGTGTTTGGGACCAATACAAACAGCACTGCAGAATTATTTCTACAAGTAAACGAAATCAGCTTCTCAGTATCTTGCTGAGGTACAAAATCTGTCAGTTAATTTATATTTCTGTGATGTCAAAACGATGCTTCAGTGCCCTAAATTCAAAATGTCAAACTATATATAGCAACAAAATTTGTGACTGATAAAACTGAACCTACTGAAAAAGTGATAAAAAGAGTTCATCTCTCCAAGTGAGACCTTTAAACAGAGCTGCACCAACCTTTACAAGCAGATGTAGACAAGAACTTCTATTCTCAGTTACAAATAAACCAGCCAGTTAAGAGAAGTAGGTCAGGAAAGCGATTCCGCTCCCTGAAGACCAACACAGAGAGACTGAGGAGGAGCTTCTTCCCGCAGGCGATACGGTCTCTCAATCACACCACCACACAGTCCTGACCCACACATATGGTTCTTACACACACTGGACTTTCTGGACTTTGTTTTTGCACAACACTGGTCACTATATTCTTCATTTCCAGTTAATACTTGTACAGCTGCTGTTATTGTGTATATAATATTTATATTTCTTCATACATTCTTATATAGTTCTATATTGTGTATTTTGTTGTACAGTTATTTTATTTTCAACTTTAATTTATATATTTTATCTTATTCTTTCCCAGTTAAATTTACCCTTCATTCTAATTTGTGTTGTACAGTTATTTCATTTTTAACCTTAATTTATATTTTATTCCTTCCTAGTTAAATTTACCCTTTTTAATTTTTCATATTTATTTCCTATCTTATTCATAGCCTTTCCTTTTTTGTTTTCTTTAGGTCATGAGCAGTTGTCCAAGCATTTCACTACATATCGTACTGTGTATGACTGTGTACGTGACAAATAAAATTTGAATTTGAATTTGAATTTGAAGTAAACTGAACCGTGTATTGTGTGTTCAGCCCTGTGATTTGGAGCAGCTCTCATTTCTAGAAATCTGCTGAAATGTATTAAGCTGCCCAAAACCATGAATCTCCAGAGTTGGGACCAGGAAGCAGAGTTGCAGTCGCCTCTCTGCAGCTTCTCTCCTCCTGTTACCCCCAAACCCCGTCCCCTCAGGGCAGGGGTGTCCAACTCGAGTCCTGCAGAGGTACCGTCCTGCAGCTTTTAGACACATTCTTGTTCTGACACACCTGAATCACATTAATAGCTTGTTGCCAGGTCTTTGCCAAACAAGAGGTAATCCAACCATTTGATTCAGCTGTGTTATAGAGATGCATCAAAAAGCAGCAGGACCGCAGCTCTGCAGGACTGTGTCAGCTCGCACACCTAAAAAAACGAAACCAAAAAACTGCAAAAACATTAAAAAATACCAAAAAAATCACAAAGAAAGAAAAATATAACGTCCTGCACCAAGTGATAAAACAGTGAAATATGGATTATTGCATCAGGCCTCTCTCTTCTAAATGGTGTTGGCTCTTTCTGTGGTAGTGGGTCACTTCCTGTTACAGCACACAGTGGTGTTTTTGTAGCCATTTCAATGAAAAACGTACTGATAACTTCTTATTTCATAGTGTAATCATCACATACTTTTTTCCAAAGCACAGTCTCTGTTGATTCGCTCTGTTTTAGGGATTCACTATGGTAGTTTATCTTGTAGCCGACTTGCTAGCAGCTTGGCCTCTTCATCGGTCCCTCCTGCACTTTTGACACCCCTGAGTCAACTATCAGACTCTTCCAATCACAGGATGAGGAGGAGGAATGGCAACAATCCTAAGACCGGTGTTTACCAATCTATATTTCACTTCAGAGAAATCACACCACCAAAAAAACTCTGGATCATCTGGATCAGAGTTTTCTCAGACTGACTTTTTCTTTTCAAATATTTATCTATTGCCATTACGTGCTGCGCTCTCTCACAGCATGACTATTATTTCATTTCTCTTTCATCTTCTTCTGTTTTACTAGCAGTTTGCAACCCATTTAATTAGAGCAGGTGGTTGTACTGCCCTCTAGTGGAGGGATTAAGTTCAGATGAGGATTTATTGGCATGGCTCAATGGCCCGAGAATAGGGATTGGGCTCAAGCGCAGAACCAAAACCGGAGGCTGAATGACTTTTAACAATTTTTTTACGTGTTTAGTTTTTAGAAAAATTACTTAAAAGCAACATTTTTAATGTCAAACAATATCCACGTCTGACCAAATGCAGCATATCTGCTTTAAAGGGTTTAACAGCTTTTCGATTTTGGGTTCAAAGGATGAGAAGTGACCCACATCAAGGTTGAGACTGATAGATCGATGAATTTGAAGTAATAACTGTATTTGAAGTGAGTGATCATAATTCTCACTGACGTTCTTCCAACAGGTGAGCTGAGGATCGTCCTGTATGGACAGAGTGGACAGGGTAAAAGTACTCTAGGAGGCATCATCCTGGGCAACAGAGAAATATTCACTTCTGATAAGGACTCAAAGAAGTGCCGTAAGGAAAGAAAGACCATCACGGGTCGAGACGTGGTTGTTGTTGACACTCCAGGTCTGTTTAAAGTAGATGATGATGGAGAGGAAGTGGTGGAAGAGATCAAGCGGTCCATCAAACAGGCTGAACCTGGTCCTCATGTCTTCCTGTTCGTGGAGAGGTTTAAAGAGATCTCACAAGAGAAATTAGACGCACTGAAGACTTTTCAGGACACGTTTGGTAAACAGGCAGTGGACTACACTATAGCGGTGTTCACCACTAAAAGGAAGGAAATCGACGCCGCTTTCATGCAGGAAACACTGAAATCCCTCAGAAGATTAACCGATCAGTTCCAGCAAAGATACTTTGTTTTTAACATTAGAGACGAACAACAAGGGTCTCAACTCGACGAGCTGCTGGGGATTATAAACAAGATGACGGGAGAAAAATGTCAACCTTTCTACACGTCTAAGATGCTCCAGGAGGCTGAGGAAGCTCTGAAAACACGAAAGGAAACAAAACCAAAGCCAGAAGAAGAGTGGCGCTCTTTTTATGACCGGTGTGGTTTGATTGGAATGGCTGTCGGCTGTGCAGCAGGGTATTTTATTTGTGGTGGCGAGCTGACGCCTACAACAGGAGCTGGGGTTGGAGCTGTAGCTGGTATGATGCTGTTCGTGGGAGTAGCGTTTTTAGGCGTACTTGCTAAAATTAAACTTCAGGCATGATGCAGATAGATTTCAGACAGCGTCAGTGATTTTGTTGCTTACGCTGATCTGACCAAATCTAGTCTAGAAACCATAAAGATGTATGTTTAGGTATTTTACTTTATTTTTGAGTAAAGTTCTTTATTCTAAAAGTTATTTGTTCAGTCGGCTGCTGACTGGTTGAGCTTTTCAAAACGAGTTAAACGCAGTTAAATGTTCTATTCCAGGAACAGTTCATAAGACAGAACCAGCGATTTGCAGCATAAACAACTAAATATTTTCTAGTTACTGCTGTTGCTTCAGTGTACGTGCAGGGAGAGGGTTCAGGGTTCAGCCTGGGTTTGCTTGAGACACACGTCAATAAATAAGCAACAAGATGCTTCAAATAATATTTCTCAAATTTTGGCTTTCACAGTCTTTCCTTTTGGGAGTCTGAAGCAGTTAAAATAGGATAAAAAGAGGTGGACATGAATCAAAGCCCTTTTACAGGACTGTTTCCTGATCCCAACTCTGGCAGAACTTTGACGGCATACTGAGGGAGGCTGGGAGTCCGAGCGGATGGTTGGTGCCTATTGTAGTGTTAATCCCCAAACCAGATGGTGTGCACCGAAGGTGAAGGGAGCCATCAAGCTGAAGGATCCTGTTGGGCTTGGGGACTTGGAGGCAGCTGCACATACTGGCAGAACAAGCAGAACAAGGCTCGGTCAGTGGCTGAACCAAAAACTGGATGCTGGAAGATTTCAGTTGGGCCACAGAACAAGACTTTCGACTTTCTTTGTGTGTCTTGAAGCATTTATAGCAAACCGTCAGCCAACTAAAAAGGGGAAAGCAGTGCTCTGCTCGCACAGTGTATAGCAGGATAGGATGGTGTTAACCTCAACTGAGGGTAAAGTCGGGCAGGTGAAGGAATGCTTTGAGGACCTCCGTAGTATCCCCAGTCTGGGGATAAGGGGGATAACTCGCCCCTCGCTGGTCACTGAGATAGTCAAACATCTCCACTGAGGTGACCAAGACTCAGCTCCTAATGGCTCTGGATGTTATAGGACTCTTGGTTGATACGCCTTCGCACATGGAGATCTGAGGGGGTGTCTCTGGGCTGGCAGGCTGGGGTGCTGCAACCACAGGGAGATCGCACACCTCAACCTCCCTGGGATCTAAGACTGGGAACTGGAAAACAGAGCTTGTTCGTTAATCAAAGCTACATACAGAATACAGGAAGACTGGACGCCCCCTGGGTGAGGTGAGCAGACCCAGAACACGCTGAAGAGTTTTCATCTCTGGATGAGATCGATTAGGTGGCTGGAGAAAGGTGCTTCAACTTTCACATGCTGTAAAAAAGTTTGGTGTTGTAAACATATATATAAACATAATCCATTACCTGTATTCTAATGCATGTAAGACAGCATTTCTACTCACATACACATGTAATCCAGTATTTGTACTCTTGTATCAGTATATGTTAGAGCATGTTCTGTAGTCCAGAGCATGAGCACATATAACACAGTCACATCTGTCCTGATGTGAACCCACAGGCTCGTGCTGAGTTTGGTAAACAGTCTAAATGATGTCTGACTGTTATTGTTATTGTGTGTTGTATTAAGTACCAGCTCTGCTTTGGAATTTGTGCCTGAACTTGTTGTGCAGGAAGTCCTGACCTTGTGCCTTTGAGCAGCAAACACATGTGAACATGCAGACAGACAGTGGGACGTGTCTGCAGACGTCTCCCTGTGTTAGCAGAGGAACATGTCCGTCTCATAGATGGACTGAGATCAGAGGTCAAAGGTCATTCTCCTGTACATGTCGGACTTGTTTCACTTGCCTTTGTATAACCTCGTGCATGTAATAAAACAGAAGTAGGTTCTTGATAACCTGCTGAAAGACAGACGTCTTCTGCTCTTTGTGTCCTGATAGTCTCTGAGCTCCAGGAGCTCTCCACAGGAGAACGCTCTCAGATGTCCTCCTCTGGGAGATTGGACGGGCTGACCTGTATCGTTCACAGCTCAGAGTGCTGCTATGGAAGCACCTCAACCTGGTTCTAGGATCTGGTTTGGAGGTGTGGGTGGGGGGGATAGGAGCTCTCTACAGTCTAGAACTTTCCATGTTTCTCTTGAATGTGCTGCTGCTACCACTCAGTAAAAGAACCCCACTGATAATTGATAATTATGGACCTTTTTTCTTTCATCCCTCATCAACATATTTGAAAAAATGTTTATAAACAACTGAATGAATATTTTTAACTTGTAGACCTTACGATAAGAACCAATCACAGCACAGAGAGAGCTCTGAGGATCAGCAGTGACTCACAGACAGTTTCAGTTTCAGTTCTTGTTGATCTCACTGCTGCGTTCGAAACTGTTGACGTGATGATCAAAATGATTGTTTATTTTAGTATTTTCATGCATTATAAGCCATAAAACCTCTCTGCACTGTTACAAACCCTTCGTACACTCTTAAACACACTTTAGAGACAAATCTTAGATATTCAGTGAAGAGTCATCACCTGAGTAATATGGCATCTGTGAAGCCTCTTAAATGTGTGACTAAATGAGAATACCTTGGTGCATAGACTGGATCAGTGCTGTGCTGTTCAGCTATAACATGGTATTTATATTGTTATTAATGTTTTAGACTAGAAGATGCTTATTGCACCACAAAAATGATTAAATTCTAACAACATTCAAATAGCCATAGGCAGCATAATAATACATTTCACACAATATAAATTTACTGATAAATCTGTGGTGACCTCCAAAGGCGAACCGCGATGTTGCGTGGGAGTACTGCACGTCATGCTGCTGAGCTGCATCGATGAGATGAACTACTTGACGTCTGTTTTCAGAGCTGAGCAGAGACAACATGGGAACATTTTTGTTGTTCCAAAATGTCAGAAACAGATTTGTTCATAGTTGTCATCCTTTTCTCTGAAACTCAGGGAGCGAGTCGGAACTTCGGTATCATTTTGACAGTGATCTCAGTTTTGATTTTTACATCAATAAGGCCACCAGACTGGCTTTACATTACTTAAACTATAAAAGGATATATATATATATATACGGTTAGAAAACTCCACCCATCCATTTTTCCCCGCTCCCCAGCCAGCTCCTCAGGCTTATCCAGGGCAACACTACAGCGTTCGCAGGCTGGCTGGGAGATGTAATCTGTCCAGAGTGTCCTGGGTCTGCCCAGTCCTTCCACTGGGACATGCTTGGAACACTCCGGAGGTGCCGAGGAGGCATCTCCGTCAGAGGCCCAAACCACCTCAGCAGAGTGTGAGAGCTGGAAAAGTTTGGTTTACAAAAGCTGTGCTGGCAAACGGCACGGGGACTGCACTGATTTTAGATCACTTTAATAGTTGATTGCATACTGAGCACTCAAAATAATAGAAAAGGTGTTTGTGCAGACTTAGAGGAAGGCGTGCAGGAACGAGTGTAACAGCAGCTCTCACAGAGAGCTTCAGGCGAGGGACACCAGACAACAGATTCAGATGTTGCTGATTTGTAGCAACATCTGAATCTTACGTTAAAAAACTGCTTTATCATCAGAGAATTTAATCACATAGTTGTTCATATGATGATTTCTGCAATTGTTTGCATATATTTGAAAGAAACGAAGGCTTCTTTGTAACCTGTGTGTGTGAAAGACTTTCACCTGCTGTTGTCTTTTATTTGCACACGTTGCTGTTACTGGTGAAGCTGGTCTGGACTGGTGCTGAGTGAAATGCATATAATGGTTCCTGGGTAAGTTTGTCATCTTTTGTCTTTGAGTTCAGGTCGTCCGTCTGTTTGGCGCTGTTAGTGCTGCTGCGTCACTGTAAATGCACACGTCATTGCATGTGTTTGCTTCTGCAGGCCATGTCATGTCAGAGAGCTCCGTAGCTACGAAGCACGATTTCGCCATAATCTCCTCCTCTGCTCTCCTCCCAGGTTTCAAACAGGCTAAACTTTATTAACACAGCCGCTCTTCTCCAGTCTTTATGACCAAACTGTGAGACGACATCATGTTTTTCTAATGTTTTGTTTATTCTTTCTGTGAACAATCAGCTGCTCTGCTGACGGCACAGTCATCAGCGTCATTGGTCTCTCGTGTGAAACTTTACCATCTGATAACTGGTTGTCCTGATCTCCGGTTAGGATAAGTGAATCCAGACAACAGAAAGCGATACCCTGCACGCGCTGAGCTCACTCTGAGTGCACGTACCTGTACTTTGATTTGTGCTTTTGGTTCTGAGGTCGAATCTTTCTGCACACATCCAGGCAGCTCCTCCTGGGTTTTGAAGCCTGCACTTCGAGTTTTTGGTCTTTCTAGTTCTACTCGTTAGTCGTCATTGTGCTGTTTGTTTTTCCCGTCTTTGATTTTATTACTTTTTATAGTGTTTTGAGTTGTGACTTTGTTGTCCCTGTTTCTGTCTATTCATATTCCTGGTGTAGAGGCTCAGCCGACGCTTGAATCCACGGAGGTGTTCGATGGTTGGGGTGACGCGGTGCCACTGTTATCAGTGAAACTCTACTCATCCTGTCTGTATAACATCTTTAATACATTCCTGTATTTGTTGTTCAACAGTATCCAACATCACGTAACATAAATCACAAACCGTTTGCTCCGTCCGACCAACAACACCTCACATTAACTACGTGTGTCTACCTTAAATACAGTCACATAAACACACAAAAAGTTTCACACATAAGGTAACATCACAAAATGGTTCCTACACCTGGCTTCATAGTCCTGGTTTGTATGCATCGTGCTGTCAGTTCTTCCTGTCTTCTTTGGGTAACTTGGATCTTTGGGCTTTGCTGTTCCAACACGTGAGGTATAAGAACAGGAACAGATGAAGTATTTAGGTCCCAGTGACACAAAACAACAGAAGTTAAAAATATTATGTATATGTAGAAAAACAATGCAAGCTAGCAGGGGTATAAATAAGACAAGGATACAACATTTAAGAGGAAGATATAATTAAGGTGAGGATTGTTGGATAAGCAGAAGAGAATGAATGGATGAATGGACAGACTTGGCCAGAGGCACGTTTGTAATGACATGTAATGAAAATTGTTACCACAAGGAGGCAGCGTGTGACCAGTTTGTGTGCCGATCATTGTTTTAATCCATCAAGTATCTCGGTGTCCACATCTCCTCAGACCTGACATGGTCTGCCCACATCCAGGTGCAGTCCAGAAAGGCCAGGCAGCGCCTGTACCACCTACGACAACTAAAGAAGCTCAGGGTCTCTCCAGCGATCCTCAGGACTTTCTATACAGGCGCTGTGGAGAGCATCCTCACACAGACCAGCTGTGTCAAGGATAAAAAAGCTCTTCGTAGACTGCTCCATACGGCAGAACGCTTTCCCTGTACATGACATTTAAATCAGAAGATGCTGAACCAGAGCCGCTCAGATATGGAAGGACCCATCCAGCAATAAACTGTCCCAGCTTCTGTAATCAGGCACCATGCAGGCTAGAACAGAGAGGCTCAAGAGGAGCTTCTATCTTTGCCCCCCAAGCTCCATCAACCATAAGTGACTGAGACAGGACTCATTGTTATCACATCCTGATCTGGCTTCACTTTCACACCCCACTCTCACAATGTACATTCTCGAATTTCGAACTGCAAATTTCCAGATTGTTTTATTCTATTGAATTTACTTGATGTATATAATTCACTCGCTTACTGCACATAATGTCCTCTTTGCATGTATTTACTATAATGTTCTCTGTTTCTGCACAGGAGCGCATCAGGTCACATTTCACTGCATGTTGTGCTTGTATGCAGGTTGTTTCTTTGAGCAGCTTTGTCCTGATCCGCTGTTCAGAGGTCTGACTGGTTCTGTAGATTAACAGACTAACATGTGTCGACTTGTTTGCGTTCTTCTGTGAGATGCTGCTTTTGGCCATGCAGCATGTTGTGGCTTGTTTTACCAACAGGGGGCAGTGTCTTGTCAGTGGATGGTTTTTATATTCCCTTTGGCCTGCGCCCATGTCTTTACAGGACTTTAGATAGAGCAGCATCAGCCCTCTCTCACAGATGCTGTGTCAGTGTGTCACACTGTGTTGATGCTATAAGTAACTTTAGAAAGTTTCCAGCTCAGGATTCCCTGCAGATGAGTGAAAAGTCACTTTTTATGGTATTTCTCGAATACACAGATCCCTGAAAATGTCATTCCCATTATCAGTATCATACCCAGTAAAGCTCCCAGTAGAGCTCCTGATGTAGGTGTCAGCTCACCACCACAGCTAAAATACCCAACAACACTCCCGAGAAATATTCCCAACAATCCGCTCTTCTCAAGAATAGCCAGTCTGTTTTCTGATGCTTTCCTCCTGCGGTCGTCTTTGCTTCGCTCCTCGTTCGCAGCTTTTTCAGCCGCCTGGAGCATCTGAGGCGTGTAGAAGAAGTCCGAGTAATCTTGTCTCTCCTGAGTTATCTTCTCCAGCAGCTGGGTGACTTGAACAGGGCTCCTGTCAGCAATGTTAAAAATAAAATATCTCCACTGGCACCGTTCAATCAGTTCCCTGAGGTGCTCATTGTCTTTCATGCCCTCTTTTATGTCAGCTTCGTTCCCTCCCGGATCGTTTTTGTGGGTGAACACCACCGTAACGTAGGCCACTGCACGTTTGCCAAAAGTGCGTTCAAAAACCTGCAGTGCTTTTAACTCTTCAGATGTGATGATTTTGAGCCTTTCCACCAACAGGAACACATGAGGACCAGGTTCAACGTTTTCAGTGGCCCACTTGATCTCTTTCACCACGTCCTCTTCACTTGATCCCATTTTAAACAGACCCGGAGTGTCCACAACAACCACGCTGTGACTGTCAGAGTCTGTCTTTCTTTCCACGTGGCAGGTCTTTGTGCGCTCTCCATGAGGATCGCTCAACGTGAATGCAGCACTGTCCCCCAGGATGATGCCTCCTAGCGTACTTTTCCCAACAGTCGTCCTCCCGAACAGGACGATCCTCAGCTCTGGAAGCTCCTGCTCATCTGTTACAAAAAGGTTTGCATGTGAGAAAAGTCCCACTCTTGTGTCAAACTGTGGAATCACTTTACCCCAAAATGCATCTGCTGACCACAAATTCATGAGCAGTTTTCTCAAAGAGACATTTCGAATGACCTTCATAGGCCACGTGCTGCACTGACATCGATATGCATGTAATAGTGCACACATGGAAACTTAATAATTCGATATACGCACAAAAATAAAAATGCATCTAAATTCATTCATTCACGATGAAGTGAAAACAATCGGAAATATTTTAGTTTCAAAGACTTTTCTCGGCAGATCAATCAAATATGTGCAAACAGTCTGGATTCAGTGTTGAAGCTTCTCCATGCAGCTTCTGGGTCAGATCCGGATTGGTCGAGAGCTGTTTGTACCTCAGAGCTCCAACATGAGCACAGTTTGTGGGCTTTTTAAGGACTCATCACAGATTCTCAGTCAGATTAAGCTTTGGGGAGTCTTCCGGCTATTTGGGCCCAGTGGCTGATACTCAGCATGAAGAAGGGTCAACACTGTGAATGCTGCCTCTGCATACATTTGATTTATTTTCTAATAAAGGTTTTGGAAACTTAACATAACAAACACCATCACTAATAGGGCCTGTAATCTTTTTTCCTTCATGGAAAACCCTACTATGCTAACAAGTTAGCATTTACAGATTAAAATGAAAAAACAAACTGAAGTTTCAGACACGACTGAAGTTGTTTAAAGGATTTGACTCAAAGGACTGAACATCTGTCATGCAGCATGCTTGGATTGTCCATTACTTACTGTGAAATAAAAGGTGATTACAATAATTTTATTAGCTGGTTACTCGGCAGTAATTCTTCAAACTAAACTCTCACTGACTGCACTCGGATATGAATGCAGACTGGAGCTAATCTGACACTAAACTGAGCCAAACAGCAGCCTGAGTATCCCTGCAGGACAACCTCACCTTCATTCTCTGGATCTTCATTGATCATCACCGAGCTCTCTGAAGGCTCAGTGCTGCCCATGTCTTCATCTGGCTGCTTAAATTTCCATCTCACCTCTATTTCACCATCCGCGGCTCGTTTCCTCACATACAGCACTTCAGCTGTTCTAGGGCAGGAAGTGTGGCACAAAGCAACCAATCAGAAGGCTGAAAAAGAGTGCATCATGCAGAGTGCATTTCCACAGGTCTGCCTTTTCACCCATAACAGTTACATGACTCCATGAAGACATCACAGTAACACATCTGTTCACAGTTTCATTTAAACCCTAACAGTGGCAAATTCAAAACAAAAGTTTCACATTATGAAAAATGATTTTGTCTTTTTTGACAGTTATGTTTGCATTTTCATATCTGTAAGACAGATTTACAGCTGGAAACAGAAACAACCTGCTGTCAAAAGCAACACATCTATAGAAAGCACAGACAACACCTTATTAAACCTGGACAAATGTGAATGTAGAAGAACTATTTGTTCATTCATATAAAATAAGACAACCCTAAAAACATGCCGGGTTCTGGGGCGAGTTTGATGGTCCTTCCTTTCTCTTTGGCAGAGTCACTCTCCCAGGCTCGCTCACTTCTTCCTCATTGCTTCACTTTGTAAATAAATATGTTTTTTCTTGTATCTTGATGTCTGAGTCTGCTCCTAGTTTCCAGTTAGAGTAAAATCATGAAAAAGTTACCAGCAGTTACAGTGTGTAGAATCTCACAGCCTGATGTCAGTAGACTGCAGATTGCAGTGAAACGTTTTCTTACTCCAACCAGTTTAGGTGCTTAATCCTAGCTGGGTGGAGGCTATAGGACAAACATGTTTTAGACAGCCAAGATAGATCAGAAACAATAAATCTGGTTTGTACCCCATGAAGGCCAAGGCCAGCTGGCTTGTTTCTACTACTGTTTGGACCAAACCCTGAGTTTTTCCCTGTTTGTGGAATGCTGTCACTCTGCTGTTGGTGCTGGTTGTGCAGCATCTGCCTTCATTTACTCAGGAAAGGACATGAGACAAGCTCACTATTGCGGTGAGTTTTTGAGGATGTAGTTAACTTTTCTTCTTAAAAGCTGCTGTTTTCGCCACAGCTGCTGTTACACTCTTTTGGCTGCTGTTAGCCTCTGTTAGCTGCGGTTACACTCTGTTGGCTGCTGTTAGCCTCTGTTAGCTGCTGTTACACTCTGTTGGCTGCTGTTA
>NW_005187603.1:351188-351743 GCF_000239375.1 Pundamilia nyererei
TTTTGGCTGCTGTTAGCTGCTGTTACCCTCTTTTGGCTGCTGTTAGCCTCTGTTAGCTGCTGTTACACTCTGTTGGCTGCTGTTAGCCTCTGTTACGAGCATTGGTGAAAAATTCTTTGAAGTGGATCTAATGTTGTTGGACTCTGACGCAAATAATTGCTAATACAATTTGAGAATAATTAAACTGTTTCTTAGAAGTTTAGTATTTAGCATACTGGAGTCTAACATTAGCTGGTATAATGTTAGCTTATACTCAGCTAAAGTTGTTGTTTGGCTAGCTAAACTTTTTTTGTAGTTAATATAATCAAAAATGAAGAGTAGATTGCTATAAGTATATATTCAGTTACTACTGTTTGAAACTGTATTTTGAATCTTTTTAATGGGTGGTATATAAAAGAACCGGCCCAATGAGCTGAATGACTTCCGACCGGTGGCACTGACGTCACATCTTATGAAGACTCTAGAGCGGCTCTTCCTCAACCTCCTCCGACCACAGGTACAACATGCCCAGGACCCACTACAGTTTGCATACAAGGCGGGTGTCGGAGTGGAGGA
>NW_005187603.1:353790-363382 GCF_000239375.1 Pundamilia nyererei
ACAGGATCAAATAGCATTATAGCATTAAAAGATAATAATAACAATAATAATAATAAAAATAATAATACTTTGTAAAATTATACAATAGTAAAACCAATCACCCTTATAATCGTTTACAATGATGTCATCAGTAACAATAATAATAATGACAGCAGCAACTTGTTGTGTATTGTCATGATCACTTTTTGTTGTTGTAGTTTTTCTTTGTTTTCATTCTTTCTGTTTTGAGTCTTTAAATGTTGTTGGGCTTCTTTTTTGAGTCTCTGTACTCTTGTTAGCTCTTACAAAAGGTCTATAAAGAAATCAGAATAATCTTTTGTTGTACAGTTTTATTTTTATAATTTTTATTGCTGCCTTTGATATTTTCTTCTTTTTGTAAATTTGTATTTTGTTTTGTTAAAATCTTCCCGTCACATCACAGCTGAGTCATGTCAGAAAATCAACCGTTTTGTTTGAATCATCTTTTATTTGCTGATTTTGCTGTTAATGTCTGATTAATTTCACACACTGATTGATACATTAGCATTTTAACTTTACTGAATCAGAAAGATAAAAGAACACACGAGGAGAAGAATGTGGCATCACCAAACACAATGATCACTTTAAAAAAAATTACATAAGTGTTTACAGAAAAATGATAAAGGTGGAGTCGGCACAGATGGAGCAAGCATGGAAATGTCCTTCCTCTAAAGCATGGTGATGCATTGGTTGCATTATTGATTGCGGTCTGCAGAGAAGCTGAAGGTATCAGATTAATAAAGTACAGTAAAAATAGCTGAATATTTTACTCTTTTATAGAACTCAGCTGCAGTTTTATTACAGCACAATAAATGTGGATCGTTTTTAATGGGTTTGTTGCTACAGTCTGAAGGCTTAAGGTCTCGACTTACTTCCCTGCTTTTTGTTATTAAGTGAGACAGTTTTCAAACTTTGTTGCCAGCCAGACATTTGCTTGTAGGGCTAAGGTAACAAAGTCCGCTGGCAGCACAGGAGACAACAGGGCTTTAGCGACAGTGGCCACATGTTGGTCTCCAGCCCCCATCTGCCTCTGAGTTTTTGACTTTTGGATTTGCTTCCTTAAGTCTTCCTGTGCATGTTCGAACAGTTCCTTGGTGTAGTTTCTTAGCTTGTTATTTTGTACCATTTCATTGATTTCCTTCACCAGCTGCTTTTGTTCTTTTGTTTTATCTTTTTCATTACCTCTGTTGTTAATAACACAGTATTTCTGTGTTTTAAATCCCACTTTCTTAATAAACTTCCTTATCTGGTTTCTCTGCTTAACAGACAAGTCTCCATCAATATGCGTGATCAGGAGGAAGAAATAACGCATGACCTCTTTACCAAAGATCCTCCTCAGGACTTTCACTCGTTCCACATCCTGTGTCGTAAAATCGTCCTCCCAGCTGTGCACGTACAGGAACACGTGAGGCCCCTGCTTAGAATTGAACTGAAAGGTGGATGCAATGATCTTACTCAGCACCTCCTCCTTAGATTTGCTGGTGTGGCACAGGCCGAGAGTATCAGCTAAAACCAGTCTTTGGTTTCCAAACGGCGCCGTCTCGGTTGTGCACGGCGCTTCATCTGAGGCAAACAAGCTGTTTGTCACAGCAGCTTTTCCCAGGAATGTGTTCATGATTGAAGTTTTCCCAGCTCCAGTCTTTCCAATGAGCACGATCCTGAGCTCCTCTGGCACTGTTGGAGAATCATATCATATCACATATCAGCACTGCAGCACTTAGTCTGAACAACAGCTGATGTTTGAATGACGCTTCAATTGTTCCCAGCTTGCATTTGTTTTACTGACTTTGCATTACAAAGAAATTAACTTTCAGATGTTTTTATTATCTTAATTATCAGCATTATAGACTCATTAGTTTTCATGTAAACCACAGTCAGTCTTGTTTTACTCCCACACTTTCCCATCTTAGTTTTATGGTGTCTCGCTGATAAATTCAAAGTTCAGAAACACTTCAGATAAATATGATAGCAGCATGTTGACCATTTGTACAGTTGAATGTTTTCATTTTCAGAAAATGTACTTCATACAGTAACAGTTTCATTGTGTACTGCAGTAATTGTTGGTCTGGTGCAGGGCAGGCGTTTAATTAAAAGCAGGTATATTAATGCATAGAAGATTTAGCCTAGAAAGCTGCTTTTTATGTTAATGTCACTTATAGGAGCTGCATAAGACGTTTGTCCTACCTTCTGGTTTACTCCTCTGGGACCCTATAAAGAGAATTGTTAAAGATGTTAAAACCCCAAATGTGTACAAGTATTAATTTTATTATGGTACACACTGCATATTTCAACAGATCCAGCAGTTCTACATGAGGATTTTCTGACTAAAATGGCTAAAAATACATAAATCTGGAGCAGTTTGCACCTGAAGCCTTTCTGTCATGCTGCTCAGCAGAACTTTGCCACAATTATTTAAAAACTGAATTTAGTCAAAATGATATTAAATGTAATAACATTACTATTTTATAGATGATAAAGTTTTAGGGTGCTCGGAGTGATCATGTAAGCTGCACTCAGCACTGACTGCACATAACAACTTTTCTATTATTTCATGTCGTCAGATTAACTGAGAACTGTTCAGGATTCAATTTAGAAAAAAGAGAAATCTCTACATGTTACACACTTACACAAGTAATCAAGAAATTATTACAAATATTAAATTATATGAAAGAAGCAACAAATGAAGGCGATTAAAAAGCCGAGTGACCTTTGATGTAATCAATGAGGCGTCTGATGACTAGAAACTATTTTAAAAACCAGCGAGCTCGTAGACTAAACAGGGAGTGTTGGGCTGTGTAAGTGTAGCTTTCTCTGTTACAGATGAGACATTTGTGTTGTTAGTACTGCTGCATGAAAACGTAATAAGAAAGAAAAGAAATGCTCTGCTGGTTTATTTACAACCTGTATGAAATGTAAAATGTACGTACCGCCCATCTTTGTCCTTTGCAAAAGCAGTGTGTCGTTGATGTCGTTGAACAGTTTGCCATCTTTATATTCAGCAGTGTGCCGCGTCCTCCCCTTAATGACGTTCGACTATCGTCTGCTTGCCAATGAGCCGACTTCTCAGAAACCAGAAACCAAAATATCCGTGCGCAGCAAACGATAGAACCAAACAAAAGTTTGACGACTGGAGGAATCGGGGAAGCTCCCTCTCTTACAGTAAAATCATGTTTGAGTATCGAAAAGGCAATCTGGAATGAGAACTTTCCAGGATGCTGAACCTGGCATTTTGACCGTTTAGCCACAGCGGGATAGAGGAAGTATTTTTTTTGTGCAGCAGGATTACCCACACTGTAAAAACGTCAACTTGATTAATGTTGAATTAGCACATTTTCTATTGTTCGCCTAACATTTTATAACTGAATTAGTTATAAAATTAGTAGTTATAGAGTAAGTAATACCATGTTCTTAAAATCTCTGATGCTAGATAATTGACATTGAATTAACAGATAAATTTAAGTTGAGCCAGCTATTTACCTACAACCAGACCTTTAGCTTGTCCATTTCAGAGCGCATAGAGGAATGGCGCTAATGTCTTTGACAAGAGAAAGAAGAGCAAACCATTACGCTGCCTTTGGTAACTAAATGCTACATTTTTCTGTTTTAATATAAGCATCTTATAAACTTTAGTTAGTTCTAATTTCTTTTTTGTTAATGGGCACCAAAGAAAAAATATATATAAAAAGTTCCATAATCAATTTATTTCATTTTTGTTTATAAAGTACCAAATCACAACAACAGCTTCCACAAGACAAAGGAAAAAGAGACAAACCCAACAATCATATGACCCCCTATGAGCAAGCACTTTGGCGACAGTGGGAAGGAAAAACTCCCTTTTAACAGGAAGAATCCTCCAGCAGACTCAGGGAGGGGCGGGGCCATCTGCTGTGATTGGTTGGGATGAGAGAAGGAAGACAGGATAAAGACATGCTGTGGAAGAGAGACAGAGATTAATAACAGATATGATTCAATGCAGAGAGGTCTGTGAACACATAGTGAGTGAAAACAGGTGAGAGAAGAAGTGCTCAGTCCATCAGGGGAATCCTTGAATCCTCAGACCTTTTGCAGCATTATTGAAGCAGGGTCACCTGGTCCAGCCCTAACTATATGCTTTATCAAAAGTTTGAAGCCTAATCTTAAAAGTAGAGACGTCTGTCTTCCCAATCCAAACTGGAAGCTGCTTCCAAAGAGGGACCTGAAAACTGAGGTCAGTCGGAGAGTGAAGTGCTCTAATGGGGTGATCATATCTTATGAGTAGGGTTGTCAATTTTAATGCATTAATGCAGATTAATCTGTCATCACGATTAACCCATCCAGAGCACAGAATGACTCAAAATCCCTGAAATATCAACACATTTCAGGCAGTTTGTCCAAAGCTGGTTGTCTGTGCTCCAGATGGGTTAAATGCGTTAAAATTTTTTAATCGCGTTAATCATGATTACACATTAATGCGTTGACATTGACAGCCCTACTTATGAGGTCTTTAAGATAAGATGGGGCCTGGTTATTCAAGATGTTATATATGATGTGGATGATTTTAAATTTGATTCTGGATTTAACAGGGAGACAATGAAGAGAGGCAAATGCAGGCAAAATCTGCTCTTTCTTCCTAGCCCCTGTGAGTAGTCTTGCTGCAGTATTTTGGATTAGCTGAGTCATTTTTGACCAGGACATGTCCTTCAACGCACATATTAAACAAATATGTAAGACTGCTTTCTTCCATTTGTGCAACATCTCTAAAGTTAGAAATATCCTGTCTCAGAGTGACGCTGAAAAACTAGTTCATGCATTTATTACTTCCAGGCTGGACGACTGTAATTCATTATTATCAGGAAGTCCTAAAAACTCCCTGAAAAGCCTTCAGCTGATCCAAAATGCTGCAGCAAGAGTCCTGACAGGGACTAGAAAGAGAGCAGATTTCTCCTGTTTTGGCTTCCTTCATTGGCCGGGGAATCAGGGGATTCCCATGATGCACTGGGTGTTTCTTCTTCACTCACTATGTGTTAACAGACCTCTCTGCATTGACTCATATCTGTTATTAGCCTCTGTCTCTCTTCCACAGCATGTCTTTATCCTGTCTTCCTTCTCTCACCCCAACCAATCACAGCAGATGGCCCCGCCCCTCCCTGAGCCTGGTTCTGCTGGAGGTTTCTTCCTGTTAAAAGGGAGTTTTTCCTTCCCACTGTCGCCAAAGTGCTTGTTCATAGGAGGTCATATGATTGTTGGGGTCTTCTCTTTTTTCTTTGTATTGTGGCAGCTGTTGTTGTGATTTGGAGCTGTATAAATAAAATTGAAATAAAAATTGAAGTTATTTTTGGACTGGACGGACCGAGACATACCAGTCTGTCGTGGTGAAGAGAGAGCTAAATGCTGAAGCGGAGGTCAAAATTTACCGGTCGATCTACATCCTCATCCTCACGTATGGGTAGTTACCAAAAGTATAAGAATTACATCGTGGATACAAAGGGTGGAAATGAGCTTTCTCCAGTGAGTGGCTGGTCTCTCCCTTAGAGAAACCGGGTGAGATACTCTTCGCTATTGAAAGGAGCCAGTTGATGTGGTTCGGGCATCTGATAAGGATGCCTCCTGGTGTCTCCTGTGTGAGATGTTCTAGGCATGTCCCACTGGAAGGAGGCCCCAGGGCAGACCCGGGACACACTTGAGAGATTATGTCTCTTGGCTGGCCTGGAAATGTCCTTGTGTTCCCAAGGATAAGCTGAAGGACTTGCCTAAGGAGAGGGATGTCTGGACGCCTCTTCTTGGGCTTATGCTCCTGTGACATGGCCCTGGACAAGTAGAAGAAAATAGATGGAGAAAAAGAGTCTAAAAAATATCAGTAGTATTGAAAGTATCTGTATGTATGTTACGTGTTACGAGATGGTTACAGAGGGCTTTCCTATCGATACACAAACTTTTTATCCAGGCTACATAAAGATCTTTTGAATTACTGAGACATCATTTCTGCTCCAGCTTGTAGTTTTTCTGATTCAAGGTGTGTCCTTGAGGGTTATACCAGGGAGTCAAATACTTCTGATTTGAGACTTTTATTCTTCAGAGGAGCTAAAGTGTCCAGAGCCATGTGCAGTGTAGATGTTGAACTATTAACAAGATAATCGACCTCTGTGGAGGCAGAGTTCAGGTAGCTTCCCTGCACTGTGCTGGCGCATGGCATTGAATATCAACGAAGGAATTATATCCTATAGGAATTATAAACTTAGTTACAGCACTTTTAGAACGACGTCTACTGTGATGAAATCTATTACTCACAGCCGTGTAAACCTTTATTGTAAATTTAAATGTGAGTTGGAATGGAATTTTTTTTCCCTCAGTTTTCAGGAAATACTGAAAATGTTCAGTTACTGTGCCATATGTAGGAAAGTGATCCAGTGTGATTTTACATACAACAACAACAACAACACAACAACAAAACAAAAAAAACGTTTTTTGAGTTTTACAGCTAGCCTGGACATGGACGAGTAAGAGGCTTTCAAATGAATTAAAAGTCTGTCTGGGTCTTTGGTTGATTAACAGGCTGGTGTGAAAAATTGCTGCCACACCGCCCCCCGGCCTGTGCTTCGAGATTTCTGGTAGTTAGAATGACTCGGGGGTGTTGATTCATTTAAACTAACATAATCATCCTGCTGCAACCAGGTTTCTGTAAGGCAGAGTAAATCAATTTGTTGATCAATTATTAAGTTATGTACTAACAGAGACTTGGAAGTCATTGTTTGGTGACCTGCTTTACCTGTTGAGCTACAGCCCCCCACCCCAAACTCATCACGCTACACTTGATGAACCCTAACTGTGACTGTGAACACGATAACCACTGTGCACCAATCACACACTGCTCTTTAGTTTAAATCCATCACAGTACTGCAAACCTAAACTGCTGAGTATTTTAATGCAACCTTTAGATAACAGCCTAGTTTGTTTTGCAGCACGTTTCACAATATGAAAAACATTTCACATGCAAAGACCGATATCTGATTTAAAAACAGGAATTACACTGGTGTGAAAAAGTATTTGCATCCTTGCTGATTTCCTGTTTTTTTGTATGTTTGTCACACCTACATGTTTCAGATCATCAAACAAATTTAAATATTAGACGAAGATAACACAAGTAAACACAAAATGCAGCTTCTAAATGAAGATGTTTCTTATTGAGGGGAAAATAAACCAAACCTACATGACCCTGTGTGAAAAAGTGATTGCCTCCTAAACACAATAACTGGTTGGGCCTCTCTTAGCAGCAACAACTGCATTCAAGCATTTGCATTAACTGGCTACCTGGAGTCTTTTACAGGACTGTGGAGGATTTCTGGCCCACTCATCTTTGCCAAATTGTTGTAATTCAGCCACGTTGGAGGATTTTCCAGCATGAACCGCCTTTTTAATCATGCCACAACATCTCAGACAGATTCAGGTCTGGACTAGGCCGCTCATTTTGCTTTTCAGAGGTGCGTCAAGAAGCAAAACAGATGCCTGAAGCCTTTGTTTGGGTGTTTGTGAATCAGTGATTGTGTTACCTACTTCCTTCTCTTTCTCTGTTATGTGTTAAGCACAGATTACTCCATACTCACAAAATGTTGGGAAGTCATTTGAAACAGTGTCTCGGTACTAACCCTGGCTAACTGTGCAGATTGTGATCTCTTCCTGCTGACATGTGGTCTTTGCTGTGTGCCAGATCAGCATGTTCAGGACGGTTTAACACGCCCTGTTTGTTACCCAGCCAGTTTTTTCTTCTTCACAAATGTGCTCTACAGGTCTGTGTGTAAAACTGAAAGAACTGTGTAGCTGTCATTTCCTGAGGTGCCACTTGCTTTGTAACCACAGGGTGAGGTTTTATGGGTATGAGTCCAATTTTCACACAGCATGTTCTTAAAGCAATGAAACACCATGGTTTGCAGCCACGTGTTTGTGATATGTGTAACTATGTTTCCACACTTGGAGAAGGACTCGGCATTCAGTGTGTTTGCAGGCCTCAGGGTGTGGAATATTATTTATTTTCCATGCAGTGTGGATGTTCCTGTACAGCAGGGTGTGGGTCTTCATTGTATCCATCACCACTCAGTTCTGGTCATCTTTAAAATGTCTGTCCTGTCCTTAGACGGCATTAAACGGGCAGTTGGATTGCACCAGCACCTTTGTTTTTATGCCAGTATACCTCATGTGTTTTCAACACGTCAGTTTCTTCACTTTTTTCCTCACTTCTCTTCATTCTTTTTATGCTCTGCTTCACAAGCGTGCAGTACTTCCTCTTTCATGAGTACTGCACTGCACTCCTACAGATGCAAAACATCACAGATGTATTTCACCGCCTGTAACCTTTGTAAAGTGTGCCTTACATTTCCTGTCTAAACATCTCTGCGCCCCCTCAGCGCACACATGAAGACTGAGACAAGCAGCTTATCAAGACAACATGATGACAGGAAAAGTTCATAAATAACCATAAAGAATAATGGAGAGAATAATCTTCCTCTGATTTTGGTCCTGTGTTTCATTCTAGTTTTTACAGCTGAACCTGAACTAGCCTGCCTTCCTCTCTGGGACGAGCCCTGTATGTGCACCGTGGTTAAACAGTTGAAGCTACTGCCCTGAGGGCTGTACCATGAAGCTGAGTTAATGGGTTAACACAGATTAAAGTCAGAGTTGTCAGTCTCACAAGATGGATGTCTTTTAATTTATCAGATCACCATGGTAACCTATACTGAACACTTGACCTAGTTCAGAGCAGGCTCTGCTCACAGTTTCGATTAAATTAATCTGGAAGCCATGTTTTCATTGAGTCTTTTATGACTCACAAATGAAACTCCCCTAGTGACCACTTGAGTCTGACTCCAAAAGGGAGCAGGAGTCTTTCTGAGTTTTAATCATATCTTCAAACGGAGATCGGAGTCTGCACAGCAAGAAGGCAAACTGCAAACAGGCGGTGAATCCAAAAAGGCTGAGGAGGAGGGGCTTTACACAACTGTTCCTGTACAAGAGGCTGATATTTATCACCTTGGTGAACTGCAAGAGCTCGTCTCAGGCATCTTAACCGCGAGTTTCTGTTTCATGCAACATGCAGCATGCAGAGGTACAAGTACAGAACTTAACCCCCTCTGTTAAAACACTGATGAATGCACATGAACTTAAAATGCCACGTTTTATTTTCACTGCAGTCCCCCCCCTTTGAAAATTCAAATTCTCACTTGTAGCAAATAAAAATAACAAGCTTATCGTTAAATTAATTACATTGCAGAGGGGAATTAAAAGATAATAATCATAAAAATATAAGTTAGCTTTAGTCTGATTTAATTGTGTAAGTAGTAACTAAATTCACGTGTGTGCAGGATGCTGTTTTTAATCAGTTAGCTCCAGTTTAGCCTCCCAGTTCAGGCCCACTGTGGGTCTGAAGCTGCATTAGTCCAGAGTCACACAGAAAGATGGAGCCTCGAGATTTTATTCTGAGCTTAGAATAAATCCACACTGCCTCTGTCTTTAACTGACGACAGATTTACTTTCAAAAGTAAGTACTGAACATTATGTCACTTATTTATGTGCGAATATTTAATAATGAAGAACATTAAAACAT
>NW_005187603.1:366183-369739 GCF_000239375.1 Pundamilia nyererei
ACATTGTTTTGGCAAAGTTGCACACCGATTCAATATTGATTTTAGTGACCTCTGAGTCACATAAGTGGGTGTCTTTATCATTTTCTTTTAAATGTATGTTTGTCTTTATAATTCAAGTAACAATTTGTCAGTTGAACTGAATTTCTTAGCCTTTTCCCCCCCATCTCTGAAACACTTTAGTCTGGTTTCAAAGCACTACATAGCACTGAAACTGTGCTTTTAAAAGTTTTTAATCATCTTGTATTAATTGCTGACTCTGGAACTCTGTTATTTTAGTTCTTTTAGACCTGAATGCTGAATTTGATATAGCAGAGCATGGTATTCTAGTGTCTAGACCGGAGAACCCTGTGGGTATTAAAGGAACTGCGCTTGAATGGTTTAAATCTTATTTAACCAGCACCAATCTTGACAGTTTTTCTGTCAGGTTTGGTGGCTCTTCATCCACATCCAACCCCCTTTAATGCAGGGTGCCTAAAGGATATATCCTTGGTCCAGTATTTTTTCCCTTTACATGCTCCCATATAGGTTCTATTTTCAGAATCAGAATCTCATTTCACTGTTACGCCAATGATTCTCAAATCTACTTAAAAAATTCAGTTACAAGATGTTACAGTCCCTGATAATGCATTGCTTTAAATGAAGAGACTCTTGAGGCATGGCTGTTATGAGGAAAGGCAGAAACAGAAACAGAAACACACATCTATGTGTGCCTCAACTTTCGGTCTTTTACCCAGGCTAATCTGCCATTTTCCTTCCTTGGCTAGGTTTAAGGGTTTCGATCTAGATTATCATTTTAAATTTGGGACACATCATCAGTAGTGGACCTTGGATTCATCGGGTGTTTCGGCCATTATCACTAGACACACTAGCCCCGGAGTGTGTCACTGGTTTATCTTAAATTGTTATTTCTCTTCTTCTTTCTTCTGCTTTGGTTTCCTACAGCTTGTTTTCTATCTATTTCTATCTACTGCAACTGATAAATACTTACCTCTTTAGCATTTATGGAGCCTGTGTTTTTTTGGTCTTGTCTTTGCTGTCTTGACAATATAAAATCATGGTTGGCATTACATTTTTGAATATAAATGATCAAAAAAATAAAAACAAAACAGAGATTGTATCTGGACCTTTAGACCTTCGTCCTTCTCTTAAGGATGACCTTGGCCCTCTGGAAAAGTCCAGAACTCCTGTTGCAAATAATCTGCCAGTGTTCTTTGAAGGCAGTTTTTTTATTTGAGAAGCAAATAAATTCTGTTGTAAAAGTCAGCTTTTTCCACCTCAGAGTGTTGTTTAAGTGTGTTTATTAAGAAATCGATTGATTGATTGAGGTGAGGTTGAATGAATTATCTGGTGATTATATTATGTATACACTTCAAATGAATTACATTATGACATTAAGTCTTTGGGGAGTAGTTCTTATCTTCACTTTCTAATTTGTGCGACTAGTTAAATATAAGAGAAGTATAATATGTTAATCCTGTGGGACTAAAATCTCTTTTGAGCATTCACAGAACTCTTGCTTAAGATAAATGAAACATGTTGCCTGTTTGATTTATTTATTGTCTTACTGATTGAGAAACCAAAGTCCAGATTTTGGTTTTTAGGTGTAACTTTATCCTTGCTGATGATGAATGCTTAAGTGAATCTCAGGGGCTGTGTTTAGCTGACAAGTTGGAGCCGTCACAGAAAAGTACTGATGCCCTCTGGTGGTTCAACAAAGCTGCTACACTGAACACATACACTGCTTTGAATTGTGAGACATCGAGCATTTTGTGTATCTACCTGAAGACACAGTTTTTTAAACAAATATATTATTTGGTCGAATATTCATCCATCCATCCATTCGCGTCCGCTTATCCTGTTCAGGGTCGCGGGGGGCGCTGGAGCCTATCCCAGCTGTCATAGGGCGAGAGGCGGGGTGCACCCTGGACAGGTCGCCAGTCTGTCGCAGGGCCAACACACAGGGACAGACAACCATTCACACTCACATTCACTCGCACATTCACACCTATGGGCAATTTGGATTAACCAATTAACCTATCCCCACTAAGTAATAATGAAATGCCATCATGATCAGTTAATGAAGCACAGGAGTGGCTGAGGGAAACGTCAGATATCTTTATTGTTCATATTCAGTGATCTGCAGACAAACCATCACATCGTTTTTGTTGTATCGGGGACATTTTTTCTAATAGAACAAAAGTGTGAGTTTATTTCTGCATGAAACAATTGAATCATAGGAATAATTTAAAATACTCTTTCCCAAATTCCTGTTTGAACTCCTCTTCACTGTTTAGCAGTTAATGTCAGGCCCAAACTGTGGAACAGACTTCCACATTACAGAAGATCCAAATTTCCTTCATTGTTGATGATTGTTTTCTGTTTCACGATTACCCCAGACCTGCTTCTTCTCCCACACTATTGGTTTGAATAGAAGCAAACTTACATACAATGCTCATCTAATAGGTCTTCACTCAAACTGTGCTCAGAGTGATATTTGTCACTTTTTGGACAATAAGTTGTGAATTCTGACGTATTGTGCTGAGTGAGCTTCTATATCACTGACCTCCTTGTTTTGATGTCGATGCATTTTAATTTCCACTTTGATGTTCTTTGTCTTGATAAACCACTAAAAACAAAAGATCGTCTGAAGGTTATACCAAAGAACAAAATAAAAACCCGTCACTCTGTTTTCTCCATTATTAGACTGTCTACTATCGGTTGCGCACTTCCACTGTCATAGTCGCTCGACTACAGTTTGAGATGGCGGAAGTAAGGGTAACATCATTATCTCTGTAAGTAAGAGTGGGACCCTCAGCTCTTCCTCTGACAAACCCTCGCTGTTCATTGTTTTTCATAATGTCAAACAGACAAGAATTACATTGTGTGTTGATGGGAAAGACTCCGATTCCATGCCAGATGTAGTACAGGTTATAATCGAAAGGAACAGAGAACATGCCAGCAATTTTCTTATCAGCTCGCTTTGTAGATTCATTGTAAAGATCGTAGGTGACGACTCCAACACATCCGCGCGCTGCGCCAGCAGTCTTAGAAAACACAGCGCTGCCATATTCAGAAGTGCGCAGTGTTGAAGGCATGGCAGTGTCATATTGTCCACTCTCCAAATGCACTCTGGACAGAGAAACAAAAGACATCTCAATGAATATGTCAATTTTGAAATGAAGGGCAGCGGTCATGAGACAGGCGTGTACCAGGGTTACTTTGGATTAACAGAAAATGTTTGGCTACGGTTGCCACAAAGACTGCACAGAGCAAACATTTAACAGTCACGCAGTATAAATACTTCCAACACGACACTTTCCATATCACATCCTGATATACAAAAAGATTTACCAAATTTCCCACAATGTTTATAAAAAAATAGTAGTGTTTGGCTTTTTGATATATTTGGATAAATAAACATTTGATCCTCCACCATTTGGTTTTAGAACTTATGAAGCATCTTGGATGAGAGGCCTTCAGCCTGTACCACAGGCCTTCAAGCTGGCTGTAGTTAAACCTTTACTCAAAAAGCATCTCTAGACCCAGCAGTCTTAGC
>NW_005187603.1:371509-374368 GCF_000239375.1 Pundamilia nyererei
TGTTATTAACCTCTGTCTCTCTTCCACAGCATGTCTTTATCCTGTCTCCCTTCTCTCACCCCAACCGGTCGCAGCAGATGGCCCCGCCCCTCCCTGAGCCTGGTTCGCCAAAGTGCTTACTTTTAGGGAGTTTGTTGATTGTTGGGTTTTTCTCTGTATCTATTATTATAGGATATACTGTACAAAATAAAGCGCCTTGAGGCAACTGTTGTTGTGATTTGGTCCTATATAAATGAAATTGAATTGAATAAAATTGAATTGAATTTGACACAAGGACTGTAGAACCTGGGAGCTGATCCACCAACTGCTCCAGACTGAAAGGTCTTTGAGCTCAAACAAGGAACAACTAACAACTTCTGAGCCTGGAGCTGTCATGGTCCTGGGACTTTGACCCAGTATTCTGAGTCATGAGTTTTGCCTTTGGACTTATGATTTACATTTAGAACAGAAAAATCCTTTAATTGTCCCACAAGAGGAAATTTGGTCATAACAGCAGCAAAACCCCCACAAATACACACAGAAACACAATTTTTACATATTTACATCATGGACAATAGTTACCAAATCAGAGTACTGTACAGTTATTAAAATTAGAGTACAGATAAGTGGCAAACCCAGGTTGTAGTGTGCAAACAGAGCAGGATACTGAAAGATGTTTAAATAGTTAAGAATATTTAGAATAACTGGAAAAGTGCAGATTGTGTGTTGTATCTGTGCATTAAAAAGTAGACATGTAACTTCCAATAAGCTAGTGTATATATAAGCTGAGAGAAGTAATGTGCAGTTATAACAGTAGAAGTTGTTATAACTGTGGTCTCAGATGCAGAGAAATTAAACGCTTGGATTTAGAATTGAATCCGTCTGTTGAGTCCTACATCTGTGTCCACGCCCTGTTCAGCACACACCCGGTCCCATGTTAGCAGCAGTACATTATGTACGTGTCTTTGTGTAGCTTGTCCATTTAGTGGTGTGTATGTAGGCACAAGAGTTTTGAATCCTAAAATTAAATGGGAGCCAATGTAAAAGTCCTTTTGTTCGTACAGGCATTCATGGGAAGTGCCACATTGAAATTCTTCTTTTCATTCCTCAAATTCAAATTAAACAACACACGAGTGAAGAACTCAGCAGCCAAGCACAGAGAAACTGTTGCACATGCAGCAGGGCAGGCTTTGTGAGCTTCCAGCAGATTCTCACTCTCGTGGGTAAATTTGCTCTGGAAGCTCAGTTCTGCTCACTAAACAAGTGCCAAGTGATTCCATCCAATCAGCAAATTCCTAGAAAATAACATTTTTCCTCAACCATTCCCAATTTGCATAAAATTCCAGTTTCAGGCAACATTTAAAAATGCAGATCCTACACCAGCGCTCTAGAGCGCGGCCAATTTGATCGCATTTTCAATGGTGCGACTAAAAAAAATCTTAGGTCGCACCGGTGCGACCAACTGTTCGAGGAACAAAAAAAAAAAGTCTCCGTGTGGTCAACAACAGACACAAATGAGAGCAGATTCCACACAAAGATGTGAACACAGAGCGCAGACCCGACGCATCAGAATCATGATAATAAGAGTAAATGCCCAGGTGTCCCCTCTCCTCACTGCCTTTCAGCAGCTGTGCAGCAGCAAACAGGTCGTCAGAGGCCGATGTGATGATTAAGTTTAACATTGTCTACAATATTACCAGAATGCCAACGCACTTTAAGCACAAGCACACGATCGTTAGTTAATCATTTACAAATGAATATTGTCTGTATGGTTAGCAATTCCCCCCCAAAAGTGCACATGTGAAACTGCGGTGTGAAGCGGTGCGGTTGAAAAATCTGAGTGCTCCAAACTTTTGTGCCGGTGCGCCGAAGAAAAAAAATGTAGGTGCACCAGTGCAACCGTGGCAAACAGTTAGTCCAGAGCCCCGCCCTAAACACCACTCACAGTTTGTCATTCTCACTGCTCTTAATGCAGCTCTCACATCAGTCATAATTCATTGTGTGAAATATGTGCATCAACATATTTCTCAGTATGCTTCTCATCTGAACAGCACAGCTCTCTCACTTTCCTCAGCACTGTTTGCATTTCAATCAAATCACTTCAAACGTTATTCAGACGTGTATGAAAGAGCAAACATAGCAACACATGAACAGCAGTGAATTTGCCTTTAAAATAAACACGTTCTAAGAAGAGTTTTAGGTAAAACAAGCAGTAATTCGATTTTTATTTTTGTGTCACACTTTTCTACACGAGGCCAATATTTTTTCCAAAGTCAGAAAAGTTTTGATAAAAGCCTCAAAAATGTAATGAAAGGATCTGAATTCAGTGATCAGAGATGAAGTGATTGACTGAGTTTTCATGACAAATAGGACAAAAGTTTTGATTGCTGCAGTGTGTTTTGCACAGGTGAGTGTGTGTAATGAGAAACTGAGAGCTGCATGAAGATGTTTCTGCTGTGAAAGCTGCTCCAAGGCGAACGATGAACACCCCTAACATGCTTTATATTGGTCTTTGTTAGTCATTCACACTCTGTTCTACATTTTTTATGATGTTTTTACCTTTTAATTAATTTCATGTCGTTCATGTCTCTATTTTTAATCTGCTTAATAGTTCTGTTATTAACAGCATGTCAATGATCTGTGAAGCACTTTGAACTAACCAGCAGAAAAAATGAAATGTGAGTGATTGTGTTTGAGTAAGGAGTCACCTGGGGTTGCGCAGCGAGTAGTTCTTGCTGTAATTGCTAAAGACAACTTCACACTGTCGAGAGTCAGAAGCACCCATGACGTCTGCAAGCAGAAGAACAAAACGACTGAGCCTTCAGGGACTCAGCTGGATGGTGACAGATGTCAGGAGGTTTTTCTTTCACATCAACAATT
>NW_005187603.1:376782-378438 GCF_000239375.1 Pundamilia nyererei
GGAGAGCAGTTTTCTCCATGCAGCCTTTGTTTCCTGTGCTGTTCTTAACCACAGGGTGCGGTGACAATCATTATCTTCTTTAAGCAGTATTATAGCATCAAGCAGCCACATGTTTGTGGTGTGTGGCGAGTTTGCCTGTGCATGCTAAGCGTGTGGATGAGTACAGGATCGTGTGAATAACAAAGCGAAAGACCAGACACTGGGATAGATCTCAGGTTTGTGGCAGTGGATTCTTTTAGACTGATCTAACAGGAAGGAAGATTTTTTCGAATCAAAAAAGTCAGGTCTGCACGCACAGTGTGGGCGTACCTGCACAGCAGTGTGTGGATCTTCTTTGTATGGATCCGCTCTTAATTTTAGTCTTTGAGTTGGTGTCGGTGATCCACTGTACATGTAACCGATGTGTTCCTGTGTTGTCTCTGACAGTGAAAAGTAAACAGAAAGACCTGCTATGACCAAATATGAACAGTTAGGACGAGAGTTTGCTCAACACACTACAACCTCCAAGCTAGCAAGACTGTTCATGCTAGCATGATCAGTGCCTATACACATACACAGCACACACATACCACATACTCAGCATTTAGCAAAGAGAGGCGCAATGATGACAATAGTGAACTAAAACACATGATCAGAAACATCAGGGTGGATAAAGATATCATTAGGACAAGAAATGACACCGACCTCTCCCACAGGGGAATTGTAGGAAAGGGGAGAGGCCAAAGGGGTACCCCAAATTTACAGGGTTGCACCAAAGAAGAAGAAAAGGATGAGGAGGGGCTCTAACTGATGATGAAGATAGCTACAGACTTGGAGGTCCTAACGGTAAGGTTTACCAGGGACAGTTTGGGGTTTAAAACATATTTTGTGTAAATATAACAATATGTAATTTATGACCTGGTTACATATGTTAAGGCGTGATGTGTCAAGTCCCGTTGCCTGGTTAAAAGTATCTGCAGAAAGCAGTAAACGTTTATTTATCCACTGCTGGAGGGTGAAGGTCAGTGATGAACTGTGTTGTCATCTGATCATCTGATTAGATGCAGCTTGCTGACCAAGCTGGATTGTGCTATTTCATACTTTTGTCTAAAAAACATCACGTCAGCTCACCCGACGGTGTGTCTGTGTACATGACACTTTAATACGCAGCGTGGAAAACCACAGTTCATGTCACAGTGAACACGGTGAGACAAAAAGCTAACACATCAAAGTATTTCAGCTTATTCAGAGAGTCTTTGTGGGAAAAGAAATCCAACTAATAATTATCGTCGTGTTGAGTCATGCAGACTAATCTCCCTGCAGGAATAGTTCAGGTTACTGAAACGTTTCTGCCTCTGACAGCTGTCCACACCTAAACTGAACTCGCTACACGTCAAAGATACAGAAATGATTCTCTTTAACGGTGATGTAGGAACCACACCTGCTATCAGAAAGGTCAGAGGTCAAATTAGACTAAAAGTGACTAATAGTTTAGAGGTATACAGAATAATCCATGTGAGGCAAAAGCTCCAGACTGCTCTGTTTCCAGCAGATTTCCTTCTTTCAGTGACGGCAACAGGACGACACTCGTCTCAGTAACACGTGTGTTCGTCTCCAACACTGTCGGCGTAGTACAGGCACTAATGTTCTCTAGCACACAAGTAAGCAATGATTCAC
>NW_005187603.1:378458-379687 GCF_000239375.1 Pundamilia nyererei
AACTAATGTAGCTGAGGGAGTGATCTCTGTGGTATTTCAACCTTGTACCAGCCTGTGATTCTCACACATCAATTCTTGGGTCAAAGAGAAAAATAACTGAAACAAAGGGGCCTTATTGAATGACAGAGTTTTCCTGCATAATGTCACTATAAAACAATATCCAGTAAATGCTACCATGGTACGAAAATACCTAACAGTAGCCAGTTAGGGCAAGGAACTGTTGCACCTGCTTTGTTGTGGCACTTTGAACTCACAGCTCTCACCTTGTCAGGGTCAGAATGGGTCCCCTCTGGCATAACCCAATAACCAAGGAAGGTGAGTTCTGTAAGGCAGAATTGGCATTTGCTTGGTTATAAAGAGAGGCCAGCGGACTAAAGCCTACCAAGGACCTCTTTTAGGTCAAGCAGGTGTTGCTCAAAAGTCGTGGTGTGACAACAATGTCATCCAGATACACCGCGCAGGACTTATAAACCAGGCCAGCTAGAACATTGTTTATAAGCTGCTGAAAAGTCACAGGGGTGTTACACAGGCCAAAAGGAAGGACTCTGAAACGAAACAGGCCACAGTGCATGATAAAAGTAGTCTTTGGTTTAGCTTCTTCAGCAATGGCAACCTGCTCAAAACCTTGAGCGAGGTCTAGTGTTGTGAGAAACTTCCCTCTTGACAAAAAGTCCAGTGTTTCATTCACTTGCGGGAGTGGGTAAAAATCTTTCGCGGTCAGCTAATTTAGACCATGGAAGTCAACACAGAGCCGTGGTTCGCGGGGGAGTTTGTTCACAGTGACCATGGGAGCAGCCCATTTTCACAGATCATCCATAATTACAGTTCTCATTGGGACACGTATTGTTAGTGAAGTGTGAGTCATAAAGTCCATCCCAGGAACCAAGGGGGATGTCAGGTCCTGCACTATCACAAACCATTGATAGACTTGCTTGTCCATAAATCCAATGATTAACCAGGTTATTCCTAATGGATTGCAGTTAGTGCCATTGGCCAGTCTTATGGGTGGAGAATTCCACAGATTCTTTAATGACTTTTTTTTTTCAGGCAACAGGTCTGCATTTACTGCTGGAAGAGAAGAGAGCAGGACCGAGCGCGGACCCTTGAGGCACACCACAGTAAATAGGGGCAGAAGCCGAGGAGTGTTGCCCCATAGCAACAGAGAACGACCTCTCTGAGAGGTAGGATTTAAACCAAGATAAAACCTTTGAGACCAACAACATGTTCCA
>NW_005187603.1:380008-382380 GCF_000239375.1 Pundamilia nyererei
ATTTGACCTTAGAACTGAAGAAGCTTCTCGGATGAGAGGTGAAACGTCTTCAAGCAACTTAAAGAAGTCCAGACGCTTTTCTTTGCAAGCTCCTTTGACTGCAGCATTTGTACTTTTAAAGTCTGTTTAATGACTTGATGAATACATTTTTGGATACATTACTGTAAATGATGAAATATGTTCCACAGTTTGAATCAGGTTTGAGAGCGAGAGATTGATGAGTTTGAAGCCATTATGACTGGGAAAATTCTGACATGCAAATATTTTTTCTGCGAGTGAGCTGAGAATCGTCCCGTATGGACAGAGTGGACAGGGTAAAAGTACTCTAGGAGGCATCAACATGGGCAGCAGAGAAATATTCACTTCTGATAAGGACTTAAAGAAGTGCCATAAGGAAGGAAAGATCATTGACTGTCAAAAATATGATGTTGTTGACACTCCAGGTCTGTTTAAAGTAGACGCCTCTGTCTCCAGAGCAATGTCAGTAGTCTCTTGGAAAGAGTTCTGGTCCACGAAAAGCGGGACAGTGTCAGTACGGTCAAAGTCAATCTCGGCAGGGGTGTGGCTAAAGACAATAGTGTTCGTATCAACATTATCAAGTCACTACAGTCTGGGTCTGGAAGAGCAGGAGGCAAGCTGCTGTCCAGGAGACTGAGATCCAAAGCTGCTGCAGCCTTCAGCTTTTGTTACGGAAACTTTAAATAAAACTGCAACCACCAGCTGAGTGTCTTTGAAGTGAGGTTTATGAAAGAAAAAGGAAAAAGAAAAACACTGCAGTGGAGAAAAAGTTTAAATTAAGCACCAAACAGTTTTCTGAGGAAGGACACCGCCCTGAACTATTTTATACCTTCCCAAAAGTCTCAAAGAAAGAACATCCACAGCATATCATATATCTCTACACCTTCAGTCCAGCTCATCTTTGCCCCTCTCCCAGAAAAGTTGTGACTGCCCG
Source organism: Pundamilia nyererei (assembly GCF_000239375.1). Classification (NCBI taxonomy): domain Eukaryota; kingdom Metazoa; phylum Chordata; class Actinopteri; order Cichliformes; family Cichlidae; genus Pundamilia; species Pundamilia nyererei. The sequence goes on from NW_005187603.1 coordinate 380,961, forward strand.
TCACCTCCCTAAGATTAGGGTGTCTGGAGATCTTTAAATCTGTAGAATGGTTGCAGGTTTGCAACATGAAAAACTTTCTCTCCAGTGTCCACTGTGGTGAGACAGTAATTCACCTTAGACCTCCTCTTGGGGATAAGGTAGGGACCAGTGTAAAAAGGGGCCAACTTTGCAGAAAGGTAGGACGATGAATCTGATTTTGGGTGTGACTTTACTCTGACTAGGTCTCCAACATCGTAAGAGACCGCGCGACGTCTCAGATCATAGTAGTGCTTTCGCCGTTTATGACTCTCTGCGAGCACCAAGCGAGCATGTTCATGAGCATCCTGAAGTGAAGCTCTCAGGTTATCTGAGTAAGACGTTTCGTGGACATTCAGTCTTTAACAGGAGGGCTGAGTGGATGGAGACCACATTTTGTTTTTGGTTGAGGAAATAGAGGAGATCATCTTGTACAACGTACTTCTCCAGATCCCGACTATCCTCCACAGTTTGTTTTTGACTTTTGAGCTGATTGAGCAATGAGCCCGTGACTGGGTCCTCAAGCTGCAACTGACGAACATGCGGGCGGTCAGAAACAATTGCAGAAGGTAGAGCACGAAGGTCCATGCTCCCAATCACGGCATAGGGAGGGAGAAGATCGGTAGGGGCTTCCACACCTGGGAGGGGATTACATGAAAGGGCATCAGGCACCTTATTACGTTCTCAAGGTTTGTGGATAATGCTGAACTCAAGGTTTTGAAGGAGAAGACACCACCAAGCAAGCCTGCCACAGGGGTTTGGTTGAGACATCAACCACTTTCAGTTGCTGTGGTCAGTGTAAATAGTTACGTGCAAGCCTTCGACATAGGGTCCAAGGCCCAGATGACAGCCAGACACTCCTTCTCTGGAGTCGAGTAGGGTTTTACTGATTTGTGCAAGGCATGGCTAGCCACAGCAACATCTTTGCCATCCTAATACTTCTGCATTAATGCTGCTCCAAGACCAGCATCACATGCATCAGTGTGAATGAAGAATGGATGGGAACCTGAGGACTGGTGCTGAGGCTATAGAATGTTTCAGAAAGTCTACACCTGCGAGGCGTGGACGTCTATCAGCAGAGATTGTACCTTCACCTATCAGCAGAGATTGTCCCTTAGTCTGTAACACAGTCAAATATATTCTCAAGTAACATTCAAGCATGCCATTCAGCGTGTTAGTACGAGCTCGGGAGCAGCTTGGGAGAACAACAAAACAGAGACTGCTTCAGATTGTCTTCCCATAGTGACTCAACTTTATTCACAAGTACAACAGTTTATATAGAGGGTAAAATTCATGAGATTCATTCATTCACCCCTCCACCTTGATAAGGTAGTGAATCAGCAATGGCTTATAGAAAGTATTATTTTTATGTCATAGCTGATCAGAGGTAATATAGGCATTGATA
>NW_005187603.1:382400-387431 GCF_000239375.1 Pundamilia nyererei
CCAGAGATTTTGAGATGATCAATTATATCTTTTAAAACAGAATAAGACACTGGCTCAAACTGTTGGAAGACAGTCAAGCATTCAGAGGCTGGAACTGGGTCTAAAACTGACGATGAATGAGATGGATGAGAAGCCCTTAGAGCTGAGATTTTATCAGAGAAATACTTTAAGTATTTATCACAAAGAGCAGGGGAAGCATCCCTATAAGTGATAGTGCAAGGGTTTACCACAGAGTTAAAAGTATTGAAAAGGGCTCGGGGGTTGTGGCTATTAGTCATGATAATGCTGGACAAAAAGGCAGATTTGGCAGCTTTAACAGACTTTTGATACTTGGCAGATCCCCAAAGAATGAGGTCCCCTAGAAGCAGTGATAAATGTGCATTACGAAGGTCGAAGATCTCAGCAGTAATAATTTGATTTTCAATTCAAAGTATTTATACGGCACCAAATCACAGTGACAGACGCCTAAAGACCCTGCAATGATGTCTGGCAGAACCAGGCTCAGGGAGTGGCGGGGCCATCTGCTGTTTTTGGGGTGAGAGAGAGAGAACAGGACAAAGATAAGTGCAGGGAGAGCGAACGCCGAGTGACATCCCCACCGAAAGGAGAGGAAAATAACTGGTGGCAGGCCAGCGAAGATGAACAGCCCTCAGTAAAGTAATCGAGGATTTCATGAAGTGGAGTGGATGAGCTCGGACAATTAGGAAGGAATGTTTGGAGAAGAGATCAAATGAAGGGTTGATTAATTGAAACACTGACTGGAGGAAAATTGCCTTCTGTAATGATAAGCCCCCAAATTGTCAGAGAGCAGAGTGCGAGTCCACCAAACTTCATGGGAGATGATAAGATGTTTAGACGTAGTCAGAACTGTGAGTTGGCTTAGAGAGCGGTCTTCAATGACGGTGTCGAGGGTGCTAGTGAAAGCACATGAAAAGTGAAGGGACGCCATGAAGAATTAGGCGCATTGTGCGGTTTGGATGTCTTAAAAGGGGCGATAGAGGACAGAATCTGGTATCCCCGAACCATGAAAGTTCGCTGGTGCTTTGCAAAGACAGGAAAGATGGCAGAGAAACTGGCATCTCGGTGCCGGCAGGGTTTGTTGCTACATCTTGCGGAAGACTGGACAAAACGGAGAAACTGGTTAGAGGAATGGGATCCCAGTGCCGAAAGCTTGCTGCTGCCATTACAAATGATGGAAATAGGGAGCCTAGCATCCCATTCACACACACACTGACACAGATACACACTCACTCCCCTTCCCCACTCCAAACTCCTCCGATACTTGCCTCCCATCCGGCGCAGACGGTGGGTCAGCTGGAATGTGCGGTGATGCAGCGACCCTGATGCCGCTTACTCGGCTCACTCCCTGTTGCTTGTCATGTGTTTTCATGGTGTTATGGTGTGAAGATTCATGCACTTTTGTGCTGTGATGTTTTTGTTTTCTGAGCAGAGTTTCTTTGTTCCTCCTCGACTGTCCATTGTTGTTATACATTTCATTGTTTTCTTTACATTACCTGTTGTGACCTGCCTCCCCAATGTGATGTATGTACGTTTAGAAAAGGTCCAATTTTGCTGCAGGCAACTGCAAGGGACAAATAAAGGCTTAAATCAATCAACTATAGTCTATGTGCACTTTCCCCTCCTGAGTCACCTGATGGTTTGCCAGAATCTCTTCGAGGCAGTCCAAAAGTCTTTTTCCATGGCCTCTCTGAACTCCTCCCACACATGAGTTTTTGCTTTAGCCACTGCCCGAGCCTTGTTCAGCCTGTTGGTTCCTGGTTGGCTTCCTCTGAAGTTATCAAGGCTAATCAAGCCCGATAGGACTCCTTCTTCAGGCTGGTGGTTCCCTTTCACCTCTGATGTCCACCATCAGGTTCGGGGCTTACCACCTTGACAGACACCAACCACCTGGAAGTGCTGAACATGGTCCATTCAGACTAGTGCGCCCTTGCAATGCTGTCAAAGATCTGCTGCAGGTGGGTGTTGAAGATCAGTAACTCTACCCCAGATAGAGCAAACTATTTCCTGGATCTTCTGCTCATAGGGGTTTTTGAGTCGCTCTTCATCTGGTCCCTCACCCAGGACCAATTGGCCATGGGAGACGCTACCAGGGGACAAAAAGCCCCACAAGACACACAAACCCCTCCACCTTGATAAGGTAGTGAATCAGCAATGGCTTATAGAAAGTATTATTTTTATGTCATAGCTGATCAGAGGTAATATAGGCATTGATAAATAACAATTAGCATCCTGAAAGCCTCTGTGATCCAGGCACTTTAAGTATTTTAAAAACCTTTTCCAAACTTAAATAAGTTAAAATTTAAAGTAAAGTAAAAGTAAAAGGAGACTTTTCATCAATCTATCCCACATGAGATGAACCAGATCAGAAACAGATTCAACATCATAGCATCAGCACTGCTTTCTGCTCCTCTGCGTCACAGCCATGAACCTGCTGCAGGTGATTCACACTGTGATGGATCACACTGATGCTCACAGCTGGGTCTGGAGAGCACCGAGCTGAACTTAACCAGATGTTGTCTTCAGACTGTGAGTCTTGGAGTGTAAAGCTGATGGGGATCAGCTCTCATCGTAGCTGCAGACACTTCAGGTCACTTCACCCTTTAACCTCAGCCTGTGGCTGTGTCCCAATTCAGGGTCTGCAGCCTTAAAGGCCGCATTTTAAGGCCGATTACGTCACAGCGGCGCACCGAAGGCTGTCCCAATTCAAAGGCTGCTCGAAATGCGGCCCTGAAATGCGTCCTTCATTTCCCTGAATTTTAAGGACGTGGCAGTGTAGACTTCGTGGCCCAACATATCCCAGAATGCATAGCGCGGCGGTGGGTGTGGATAAATTTGCCGAAAAAAACACCAAAAAAAACGAAAAAAAGAGTACACTTTAAGTACTGAATATTATGTCACTTATTTATGTGCAAATGTTTAATAACGAAGAACATTAAACATTCCTGTTGGCCAAGTGAAAATAAAATAAACAATAAAAAAAACAACAACAAAAAAAACCCCATTCCTGTTGGCCACATGTCGGCAAAGTCATGTGACATTAGTGATGTTTGTACTAACTTGGTTTTAAAGCCTTTACTTTAAAATATACGCCGTTCAATAGCTGAGCTTAATCTTACAGAGAATGATCAAAGCTCATGTAGAAACAAACAAATGAACAAAAGATTTTCTCCTTCATTTCTGTCAAACACAGCTGAAAAGATTCCAGCTGTTAGTATCATGGTTGCTAGGCAACCTGGGCAGCGCAACAGAGGCTTTTTTTTAAAAACTTTATTGACAAACAACAGTATCAGCGCAACGGAGGCTAGACCGTCCCATTACACAAGCCTCGCACTTCCGGCCTTAGCGGTCTTTGAGTACGCGGCCCTTGAGGATCGTTGAGGCTGCAGACCCTGAATTGGGATACAGCCTGTGTCAGACGTTTCAAACCCAGACAGACCAGCAGGTGTAGTTTCTCCTGTGGCCACCAGAGGGCAGACGTTCAGCAAACAGCTGCACTGCTCCTCAGAGTCCAACATCCTCAAACCAGGAGGCGGGCTCAGTGCTGGGGAGGAGCTGGACCATCAGAGAGGAGGGGGTTATCAGAACTGAGGAGAGGAGCGCGCTCAGTCAGGACGACTCACTGCTCCTCTGAGCATCACAGGAGCTCCTTCCTCCCTCCTCTTCCTCCTGACCTTCTTTCATCCTGATGCTTTAGCAGCTGCTGAAAACCAAAGTGTTTCATGGAGGTCATTTCTGTTGTGCAGCTCACTAAAGACTAACACACTGCTGCATTTTTACATGAAACATGTTTCAAACCAGAGTTTCGTCAGCATCAACCATGTTCTCTGTTTACTCTTTAATATGAAGATTTCAGGGATGAAGGTGTCTGTTCTGAGGATAAATGAGGCTGTTTGAACTCTTTCCACCCTGCAGGTCTCTGCTCTGCACTCACACAGTATCGGTCATTCAATTCTTATTCAGAGGTGGAATTTCATCTAATGACTTCATGTATATTTTGCAGCCTTGGCCTCAAAGGATGCATGACATGTTCAGTGTTATCAGTATTTATTGATATTGTTGGTTCTTTATCTTACAATACAAACATCCTGTGTTTTGAAAGTGAATTAAACAGTTGAGTTGTTGGTGTGAGCAGCAGATGGTTGTTTTGAACTAAAAGTCTTCTGCAGGAAATATTTGTGTTTGTGCTCACACGCAGTTTCATGTAATCATTATGTTTAACACTTCCCTGGTAGAAGGGTGCAGGCGAGCACAGACACGGTCTCATTCAACTCTGCTCACATTAAATGTATTTGCATATCAAGCCTCCTTCTCAGGCTGAAACATGTAGAGTTTAAAGTTTGTACAGATGGGACGAAGCTTATTGGTGAAAATCTGCTTCAATCTTCACTGTAACAGCAACACAGTGATTTGACTTCATGTACATAAATCTGTCTTTATGTAATGTTCATTTTCATGAAGGAAACCTGACTGTACGACACTCATGGTTATTAACATGGATGTAAACACAACACATCTTAATCTATCAGCTTACTCTGGTTCATCTCTCCTCTGAAAAGTACAAAAACAAATGTGTTTCAGTTCTACCATGACTCAGTTACTCTCATCTACCTGCTTTCCTGCTTACCGCTCAGTTCTATATCACTGGAAACAACTGTTGGATCATCTACTCCAGTCACCTCGCCACTCAGCTGGACACTGACTCTATCACCCTCCCCGGAGCCTTCGGACTTCTCGTCAAGCATGTAAGCTCCCTCTATACTCACAATTCACCTCTTGCCCACCTTTTCCATTCAGTATTAACCTCCTTCTGTTTCCATTGATCTTCAGGCCTGAGACTCATGCTACATCTTCACGTTTCCAGTCTATGTCCCTGTGTTAAATAAAGCTTTGTCAACTCACAGTCCAGTCGTCCTTTGAGTCTGCTTCAGTCCACTCACACATACTGGACTTCTGGTCCATGACATGCACAAACTGGAGTCTATTAGATAGATATGATACAAACCACTGCAG
>NW_005187603.1:387451-388690 GCF_000239375.1 Pundamilia nyererei
AAATTCAAATCAAATTTTATTTGTCACGTACACAGTCATACACAGTACGATATGTAGTGAAATGCTTGGACAACTGCTTGTGACCTAAAGAAAACAAAAAAGGAAAAGGCTATGAATGAGATAGGAAATAAATATGAAAAATTAAAAAGGGTAAATTTAACTAGGACGGAATAAAATATAAATTAAGGTTAAAAAGGAAATAACTGTACAACACAAATTAGAATCCATCAGTTCTCGTGTTTAATTGATGCTTCTAAAGCCACAGGTTGACTGGCTTTAAATCGAGTGAACCACGGGAAGCCTTTTGGTGAATTAAACCCACGGGGAGTTCCTGGGTACATGGGGAGGGTTCTCCATCACTGGTGGTGGTGCTCACCCTCACCCATCTGCTGCGGGTGTTTCCCGTTACTCAGCCATCCAAGGAAGTGTGTTTGTGTAAACATTGCGCTGTAATATTTTGTGTTCGTGTTCTTCAGTAACACGGAGACCAGCTTGAGTCTGGAATTTCACTCGCATGTGCTGTGCCAGTGTGCCTGCACATGCGATGTGACAATAAAAGTGATTTGATTTGATTTGACACAGCACCGGGGGGAGGTTAGGGGGCGTGGCGTCGCCGCTGGCTGTGGCGGAGCAGGAAGTGAAGGTGAGACAGACGAAGAAGACGAAGGAGTAAGGCACCTTTCAATTGTTTGCCAACCGCCAGTACAACTGTAAGAAAGAAAGAAAAAGAAAGAAGACGGAGGAGAGCGACGAGCGCCTGCACAGGTACGTGCTGTCCGTCCGCCCGTGTGTGTCGCGCTGTTTCCGGGTTGGTTGGCAGCTCCGGGCTGGAAACGGAGAGACGGAAACATCATGAAGTGTGGTACAGGTGTTGTGCCCAAAAGTGATTGTCTGCCAGAAACTGATTGCCGTCCGCGGGAGCGCGCGCAGCTGCTAAAGCTGTAGCGCCCGGATTACTTGCGTTGCCAGCTACTTCCGTGCAACTGATATAACGGGCGGGGCAAACAAACACATTTATGCCTTTGTTATTAGGCAAAAGTATGCATTTATGAAACTTCAACGTTTATTGTAACTGAATTATGACGCTTTTCAGAACGTTGCTTTCGGTGTGTCGCGCAGTCACGAATGACTACACGCATCACGATGGAATAATTAATGCCTACAGGTTTAGTATGTCTACTCTCGTTGTTCATATTTGTTATAAGACTGTCGAATAGTAGTTAAAACAATAAAGACCAT